>NW_025064797.1:0-251488 GCF_018152265.1 Drosophila ficusphila
GCAAGAAAAACTGACCTGCGTCATTCTTTTGCTTTTCGTCACCGAAGCGGTTGTGCTGGATTCATTGTGAAATTAAAGTGATTTAATTGTGAAGTGCTTTTGCTAAAAGAAAACCAGGTAAGTGCTTGAATTATGTTTAAGACCTTTTTTTTAGTTATTGAAAAAACCATAAGGCGCTGCAGGGCTTTTAAAAAGTAAACAAAGTGAAATTGAATTGTGCTTAAAAAAAACATCCCTCTTATGTGCGCCGGCGTACAGTTAATAAAGTGGCCCAATCGTAAGCTGGGCCCAATTCTAAACTGGGCCCAATGCAGTTTAAGCCAAATCGACGCCTTATGGGTTTTTCTTTGCATTAACTGTACGCATCAATTTATTAAACAATGATTTTAATTATGTTCTTTTTATTTCCTTAGAATGTCAGAGCAACCAAAAAAAATTCGCCGCATTGACTTTTCCGAGTCGGGTGAGTATTAATTCCATTATACAAAACTTATACTAAAATATTATTTTACTATTCACGGATCAGCCATCCGTATCTCGTGAGTTTCATGATTTTTTTTTTTAATTTTTGATTAACTATTTAAATTTTTTAACAGAGTCATGTGAAGAAAGAATGATCCTGTGCGAAGGAAGGATACTTTCCGCACTAAAAGGTATTAATTGCTATATATATTAATATATATAATCCTTTCTAAAAAAAAGTGTGTGCGTACAAAGTACACATGTCAGAAGTGAAACTTCTTTGGCGAACTAATTTATCAGTCTTGTCTATATTTATATAAATTTAAAACTTTAGATTTCCGAGACTTAAAGAAAGGGAAAAAGGAAGAAATGTTAGGATTTTAATTTTCATTAAAATATTAAAAGTGTTGAAAATTAATATAAATTATAAATTTAGTTTTTTAAATTTATTTGTTCAATATTTACACTATTCGACACGTTTTCTATGAGTATTGTTTTTAAAAACAAGAAAATAAGCTAGCTTCGGCTTGCCGAATACTCTTGCAGTCATCAAATATGTCGAACAAAACGCATAAAGGCTAAACAACAACGAAGCTAGGACGATTTTTCTATTCATTTTCCATATTTTTGTCTATAGATCATATGGCAGCTATATGATCAAATTTAATTCGTAATTCGAGAGCCGTGGGAAAACTTTATATTCTGATTTTTGGAGCTTATCCGTTACTTTTATATAATTTTTTGATCTTTCCTATGACAGCTATAAGATATAGTTGTGGGATTTTCATGAAACTCTTTTCTCAACTTAAGGGTTATTAAAAAACCTGATATTCAAAAAATTATGCTCGTGGGATAAAAAACAACGATGTTATCAATTTATTTCCATTAATTCTATATATTTTTTTCGATCTCTTCTATGGCAGCTATATGAAAGAGTTATCCGATTTTGATAAAATTTAATCCGAAATTCAATAGTGGTTAGAAAACTCCATCTTGAAGAAATCAAGCCGATCTGATCAAAAACAACAGCATGAGAATTTTTTATTTCATTCTCTCGTATGGGAGCTATCAGATATAGTCGACCGTTCCTGCCCGTTCCGACTTATATACTGCGTGGAATAACTACACACCTTTTGGGAAAGTTTTAGCAAGATAGCTTTAAAACTGAGAGACTAGTTTACATAGGAACAGACAGACGGGCAGACGTACATTCGTATTTCGATTCTGATCGTGATGCTGATCAAGAATATGTATGTCTACTTTATTGGGTCTAAGGTGTCTCCTTCACTGCGTTGCAAACTTCTGACAGAAATTATAATACCCTTTGCTCTGCAAGAGTATAATAATATAGTAAAAACATCTGAGAAGACAATAAATTCTTTGCGGTAAAGTTTTTCGCTTGAAAAACATGGCAATGTTCTAAAAACGGGTTGTCTCGCAGCTATTTTAACAAATAACAAGGTAGCATTTTTAAAAAAGAATAAATTTCCTAGCCCATTTTTAGCAAAAGCCCCTAAAGCGCAACTTTAACAGTTATAAGTTAAAATCTGGAACTTTTATAGTTATCATTAATTTACAATGATTTTGTATAAATTTATATTGAGGTCAGGTATTTTTACTATTAACAAAAAATCACGAGGAATTTAATTTAATATTCAACATCTGAGATTTTACTATATTATTTTTAAACAAGAAAAGAAGCTTATGTATATACCCTTGCAGTCATCAAATACATACATATGTATTTACATAAGTCGAACAAAATACAACATCGAAGCTTTGACGATTTTCGTATTAATTTTCCATATTTTCGACTATTGTTTATATGGCAGCTATATGACATGGTTATACGATTTCGATAAAATTTAATTCGTAATTCAAGAGTGGTTAGAAAACTCTATGTTCCAAAATTATGCTTCTCTGATGAAAAAAAATGGATAAGAATTAAGGTGCCAATCAAAAATAGTTAATGCATAGTTAAGCTGTAATAAGCTAATACATCAATTAAACTGTTAATATCTGTATGCAACCTGTTCAATTAGAATTTCTTTTGACACTCACACCTCTTACCCTTTTTTCTACTGCTGTAAATTAATTCGTTTTGGCACAGAAAGGATTTCGGCTTAAAAATCGTCTTCTTGCTCAAGTAAGCATACATACATACATACGCACTTACTTGTTCTCACACACGCAACCGTATTCTATTTTTAAATTTTTACGCTCTCAACTTTGTGCGAGCGCGCTGAGAGCGAGAGAGGATAGAAGAAGATAGAGAGATCGTTCGTCAGTGGTTAGAGAGGGATGGGGATGTGTCGCGTAACCGAAAAATGTGACGCGTAACCGAGAAATGTGACGCGTAACCGAGAAATGTGACGCGTAACCAAAAAAAATGTGACGCTAAATTTTTTCCAACGCCGATAAAGAAGTTTCACTTCAAAAAATTTATTTACTTCAGAACAAAACATCTATCTTGCGGAGCAAATGCGGCTTTGCACCGCAAGATAGATCTTTTGGCCGAGAAGCTGGCGGAGACCACCGCAGTGGTTAAGATGAAATTGAAGGCGGAAGAAAAAACGGTAGAGACAGGGGTTCCCTTCCCCCTTAAGACGGAAGACGACATAGAGCTCTTCGAGAGCTCTATGACACCTGAGCTTCGGGAGTTTTACGTAAGTTTTTTTATACTGCAAGAGTAAAGATTTTAACTTTTTATCATTACAGAAAGCAAAAATAACTAACTTCGCGAGGAAGGATAACTTCGCAAAAGTTTTGCGAAAAATTATTGTTGATGGCTTGCTGCCAAATTTTAATTTGGACGGCACAAACTTGAAAAAGAGGTTTAAAAACTTTACAAACCTCTTTGCTATTTTAAAAGGTAAACAAATGAACAATATTTTTCATTTATTTTAATAAATTATTTGAAGCAGCAATTTTAATAAATATCTTTTTATATTTTCAGACGTCTCACAAGAGGTATTTCCCCTTGAGGATGGCGAAAAAATAATTAGAAAGGCGATGCAAAACGCCAAAAATAGCATTTGCAAAATAAATATTAAAATTAATTTTAATTTAAATAATACTTTTTAATAATAAAAATGTAAAATTATAATAATAAAATAATAATAATAATAGTAAAATAATAATAATAATAATAAGAATAATAATAGTCATATAAATAATATTTATAATTAAAGAAAAATGTTTAAAAACTGTATTAAAAATGTGTTTTTTTAGTCATTCCTCTTATGAAAATAGGTATGACTTTCCAAAAAAAATGTATTGGGGAATTCATGTAGGAAATTGTTTAAAAATTCAGCGACGAATTCCGAAAGGGCATCCTCGCAAAAGCTTTCGAGGAAAACCCCGCTTCCACTTCCGCTAGGAATTCCTCTATGCCTTATACAATTATTTTCCCATACAAAATTCGTATAAGGCACCGAGGAATCGTTCGATGAAACGGCCAAAAAGTTCATCGAGAGCTGCACCTATGAAGAAAACTTGAATCCCATACAAAATTTCTCGCGAAATTCCTCGGTGCGGGCATACCTCCGTACCCAGGTTCCTCGGTGCTTCCTCGCGGAATTCTTATAGGAAAAAGCTATTTTGGAACTGCAGGGTATTATGCATCCCTTACTGCTTCGACTTCATCTCATCAATAACAATCTTCTTCTGATCCTGATTTGATGGAAGTAATAAACGTACAAGATAATTTGGCCACAGCGACTGAAATTGCACTGCCCGATAATAATGAAACGCCAACGAACAAACATTTGATAACACCAAAATTAGTGGCAGCTTTGGACAGGTGTCAGTTAAGTATGAGAAATTCTGTGTACATTATCGAGGCTACTATTGAGTCACTAGGTCTCAATACTGACGATTATCCCATAAGTAAGTCCACCATTCAAAGGATTCGTACAGAAAAACGAAAAGAGCGGGCAGAAGCTATTAAAGTCGATTTCGGAAACCACCTACCAGATTTTGTGACTGTTCATTGGGATGGAAAACTGTTGCCAGCTTTAGACGTACGTAAATGTAAAGAAGAACGCCTTCCAATAGTTATTTCATATGGTGATAAAGAACAACTGATCGCGGTGCCAAAGTTGGACAGCTCCACTGGAAAGGAACAAGCACAAGCAGTTTGGATTGCGATTACAGACTGGAATCTTACAGATAAAGTCGAAATTCTTTGGTCGTATCAATGGTGCCTGCGTGCTTCTGGAACAAAAATTGAATAAAGATGTGCTTATTTTTGCTTGCCGTCATCACATCTATGAATTAGTATTGAAAGGAGTATTTGAAGCTAAAATAAGCCAAGTGACTAGCAGCCCTGATATTCCATTATTCAAAAAATTTCGAGATAACTGGAACAACATCGATCCCAAAAAAGTAGAAAGTCCTTCTTCATGGTCTAGTAATGCTTCTTATCTGCGAATTAAGGAGCAGATGAAGACGTTGAGAGCCGTCAATGGTACTGCAGAGAGAGCTGTTAAATTGATGCAAGATTTCCATGGAAAAATCACCGTTGAAGAGGAACAGAAGCAATTTTTACTGCGCTGCGTACAGGAACACAGACTCATATACCCTGACTGTAAAAAGAAAATATAATAAATAATATTCAGTAAATAATAAATAAAGTCCTTTTAAAAAATAAATATTTCATTTACTTTAAATAGTGTTCAATTTCATTATAAAAAAAAAATAATATTTTCCTATAGGATTCTCATACAATATTTTTCTTAAATGTTTGGCATCAAGTCGGCACGGGTTACCGTTATCCGATTTCGATAATATTTAATATTTAGCTTCTTAAGATCAACTAGAAGAAATATAGAGGGTATGCGTTTTCAAAATCGAAAAAAAAATTCGCCCTTATAGGATGGGACACCCTAAGGTACATACACAAATTATTTAATTATAGATGGTTTTTTCGTACTTTAAGTGTTGACATCTTTAAAATTTTTGGTTATTTGTTATGGTCAATATCTGCCCACACTGTGACAAAGAGTTGAACGAGGGGAATCCCCGAATATCAAAGCTTTTCTATAAATTGTGAGTCAACCACACATTTCGCCTGATCATAATAATAGGTACAGTCTCCGTTTCTCATAAATAACAAGTGAATAATTTTGTAATCAGTGATTTTTTGGCAACTTAAGGTAAATTTCGTATAGCTACTATCAATTAAGAGAATTAAATATTTATTTTTTTTAGAAAAAAATGGGTCGAAATTCTCATTGTACTAAAGAAGAAGCTCGATTGGTTCTTAGTCTGAGAAAAGATGGCAAATCTTTACGAACTATTGCCAAATTAATGAAAAGGTCCCATAATTTTGTTAAAAATGCATTAGAAAGGAAACCAAGACAGGAATCCCGTGGAAGGACAAAGAAAACAACGGAAACGCTTGACCACTACATAGTATCTTTAAACAAAAAGGACCCATTTAAGTCATCGAAGGCTATTGCAGCAGATATTGGGAATTCAGTTAGTGCTCCAACTATCCGAAGACGACTACAAGATGCCAACCTACCAGGAAGAATTGCCAGAAAGGTTCCACTTATGCGCAAAAAAAATATCACCATGAGGCAAACTTTTGCAAGGGACCACAAAGACTGGGTAGGATGCATCGGGGAGAAAAAGTGGAGAAACATTTTATGGAGCGATGAAGCCAAGATAAATTTATTTGGGAATGATTGTGAAAGGAATGTTCGACGCCCTAATGGAAAGGAATTTCATCCACGGTTTACAAAGAAAACAGTCAAACATGGAGGTGGTAATATAATGGTATGGGGTTGCTTCTCCTGGTATGGCGTAGGTCCAATTTATCAGACTACGAACAGAATGACTGCTGAAGAATACAAATCCATATTGGAAACAGTTATGGTACCATATGCTGAAGAAAATATGCCATTACGTTGGGTATTTCAGCAAGACAATGATCCTAAGCATACATTAAGGCTTTTATCTAAATTCTTTGAGGACCAAAAAGTTGAAGTTCTGAAGTGGCCAAGCCAATCCCCCGACCTAAACCCCATAGAAAACTTGTGGGGAGACTTAAAAAAGAAATTTGCAAAGTATTCATTTTCAAATAAAGCACAATTATGGGATGGTGTCCAAAAATTGTGGTATGAAACACCAGTAGAAACCTGCCAGGCTCTTATTAAAAGTATGCCAAAAAGAATAGCAGTAGTGACCAAAAATAGAGGTGGATACACTGGGTACTAAGTTAGTAAATACAAATTTAGAAAAAAAATACGCAAAATATATATTTAAATTTATTTTTCTCATCAACACTTGAAGTGTACCTGTTGGCTGATTTCAGCCCTTTATTTAATTTAAAAATAAGCAAGAAATTAATTGAAAATGAAATGTAATGAAGTATGTAATTAGAAAATAAGTATAAGAGAACATGAAGTACAAACGCTGAATGTGGATCGCGTTAGCTTTAAGCGGGAAGAAGGGAAAGAAGTAGGAGACGAAATAAATGAAGCCAGTCTCGTTTAGATTCTGATCGTTTCGCACGCACCCGCTCTCGTTTATCTATCCGCCGTATACTGTATATAAATACATATAATAAAATTTGTCATATTTCCCGTGTTGAATTCGTGTCATTTTGTTCTTAAATTTGGCAGTGTTTAATATTCGTCTCACAAAAACTATTGTGATTCTTCATGGCGCCCGAGCAGAGACAAATTTAGCCAAATTTAAATTCTTACAAGTGAACAGTGGCAACAAATTTAAAACAGTGTTTTGATTTCGTATTTAACAAATAAAGTTAATATTGGTTAAATTAAAATCAGCAAACAGTGACGTGCAAATAAATACATATATACGTACGTAACGGAAAAAGTGGACAAGTGAAGTGCAATACATAACGCACACAAACACACATACATACAGAAATCGGTGGACAAGCGGTAGATTTAAAGCGGAACAAAAAGAGCGGGAATTAACCCTAGAAACCCAAATTAAAATCCTACAAAACCAATTAAACCGCGTCGGCCGGAAAAAATAATTTAAAAACAACAAATAATTTTGGAATGGATAAGCAGCTGGTAAAAAGTGTTATCTCACCCCGTGATAACTTGCAGGTACTCTGTACATTTTTTTGAATATTTAAAATTCGTTTATTACAAGCACATATACATACATATAAATTATTTGGTGCTGAATAAACAATTTTTCGAATTAATGCAAACAAACTTTAGTCAAAATATTGTTCGTGGCTAACATACATATTTTAAAGTGGCGTTTACTAACTACAGTACCTCAAATAAATTTCGCCTCAGCTGGTACTTATTGTATATATAAAGAAAAGTGCTCTTCTACATTTCCTCAGCTTTAATTTGTGAATTCCCAAGAACAGTTGCTCAGTTAATTTTTTATTCACTCTCCCATAAAATACTTGGTGAATTGTGTGAAAATAACTTGTGAGGCATTATAAATTATTTAGTGTCCAGTTATTAAAAATTAAAAGTGGCTTTTTTTGAATCTATATTTAAAAAAGAAAATATTGAAATGGCTCCTCCAGCATCAGGGTCCAATGATCTGGAATCATTGCTCAAACGACGAGACAATTTAGTAGCTAGCATTACGCGCAAAAAAATATCTATTGAGAAAAACTTAATCTCAAAAGACCAGTGTGAGCTCGAATGTCGTCTGGAAATGTTAGGAAAATATGTTGAAGATGCATTAACGATTCAAAATAAAATCGAATTAAAAGATGACGAGGACGATTATAGGATGGAATTGGAAGAATTGTGCGTAATAACGAAGGCAAAATTAAAATCGCTGTTACCACGCGCTACGAACAGTGTCACAGAACAAAGTAGCACAACAGCGCCTTCTCATTGTAGACTTCCAAAAATGTCTCTTCCAAAATTCGATGGAAAATATTCCGAATTTAAAAATTTTATTGGGCTATTTAATACTTTGGTACACAATAATAGTTCTCTACCAGACATCGAAAAGTTTATCTGGAGCTGCATTAGGAACAGTTAAAGCATTCCAAATGTCAGAGGAAAATTACCCTAAAGCTTTAGAAAGTCTCAAACGTGTGTATGATAACGATTGCCTTATATTTTTTGATAATATCGCGACTTTATTCGATTTAACTCGGGTCTCTCAACCTTCAGCAGCTGCTTTGAGGGAACTTATTGATACAGCATCAGCGGTTTATGACTCTCTATTGTCATTAGGAAATCATGAAGACATCACAAATGCTATTTTTATCCACTTAGTGCTGTCGAAAGTTGACGGTAAGACTCGCTCGAAATGGGAAGAACAGCTTGACTACTCAAAACTGCCTAAGTGGAGTGACTGTCAATCGGTATTAAATCGAAGATTTCAGCAGTTGTCTGGAGAAGAAGGTAGTAAGTTTAAGCAAAATAAACCAAATCAAGACCGCAGGGCTGACACGAGTAAAAATGTTAAGCATTCTTTTAACTGCGCTGCTGAAAAACGAGACTTACGCAGTTCTAGTTGTCAATTTTGCAATTCTGGAGAACATGAGATAACAGGTTGCCAGCCATATGCAGCTCTTTCGGTTCAGCAACGATTTGAATTTGCAAAAAGTGTTCCCCTTTGTATAAATTGCTTGAAAAGAGGTCATACAGTTTCAAAATGTAAAGTTCCAAAATGTAGGATATGCGGAAAAGGGCATAATGCATTATTGCATAAGTTTTCATCGTCAAGTACTCAGCAATCATCTCAATTAGTGCAAGGAAGCTCATCTACTTCGCATGCTATGCATGCCACAGTACCAGATAAGGTAATACTTGCTACTGCAGTTGTACATGTCAAACGCCAAGATGGACAGTACATTCTAGCTAGAGCCCTACTAGATTCAGGGTCGCAAATAAATTTTGTGACTGAGGAGCTCGCTAGTAATCTGCATATAAAGAAAGATGATGCGAATGTGAACTTACTTGGTATCGGTCAACAGCATACTGAAGTTAAGAAAAGCATTCACACAGCTATAAAATCTAGGTTTAATAGCAATGACTACATGGCAAATTTCTGCATACTCAAAACAATTTCAGGATATCAGCCAAATCAAGCAATTGAAATTCAGGGCTGGGATATACCATCAAATATTAACTTGGCAGACCCGCAGTTCTATAAGCCACAAAGGGTAGACATGCTAATAGGAGCAGAATCGTTTTTCGAGTTAATGGCAGTTGGACAAATTAAGAAAAGCCCTGAGCATCCCACACTGCAAAAAACCTTGTTAGGATGGATTGTGTCTGGACGATATCGGTGTCCCAAAACACCAGTTGGGCCAATTGCTAACAGTTTTAAATGTCAGGAAGAAAGTTTAAGTAGCATAAACGACACACTACAAAAGTTTTGGGATTTAGAAGAGATGCCTTTAAGAAATTGCCAAGCACGTTACACAGAGGAACAACAAATGTGTGAGAAATCTTTTATTGAAAATGTCCAAATTTTGTCAGATGGAAGATTTGAAGTTAAACTTCCATTTAAAAAAGAACCTAGTTCCTTAGGATCCTCATTTGAAGTTGCCAAACGTAGATTCCTTTCATTGGAACGAAGATTATTACGAGACTCGAATTTAAAGAAAATGTATATTGATTTTATGGAGGAATATCTCGCTTTGGGGCATATGTCACCAATTGATTATGGGGTCCCGACTCCTCCACACTATTTCATTCCGCATCAGTGTGTAGTGCGCCCTCAAAGTACAACTACTAAGCTTAGAGTTGTCTTTGATGCTTCATGTCGTACAACTACACAAGTTGCGTTAAATGACATATTGATGGTAGGCCCAACCATTCAAGAGGAGCTGTTTTCCACTTTGTTGCGATTTCGCTTCCATAAATACGCATTAACTGCGGACATTACGAAGATGTATCGCCAAATAAGCATACATGAAGATGACCGGATTTACCAGCTCATAGTGTGGAGAAGAAGTCCTTCTGAGCCATTGCAAATGTGTCGCCTCAACACGGTTACTTATGGAACCGCGTCTGCACCATTTTTGGCCATAAGATGTTTGATGCGGCTAGCTGAGATGCAAAGGTCGTCTAACCCAGCAGCAGCAGCAGTGATTCAGAAGGATTTCTATGTCGACGACTTGTTAACTGGTGCTGGAAGTATACAGGATTTAAAAACAATACAACGGGATGTAATATCAATCCTGCATGGGGCCGGGATGAAGCTCGCCAAATGGTATTCCAATTGTGCGGAGCTATGTACTTCCGAGAGCACAGACAAGTCGTTGGCAGTAGCCGAATCGGATCCAACAAAAACTTTAGGAATAAGATGGTTTCCCAAAGAAGATGAATTTCATTTCCAGTTAGAGGATTCATTTCAAGATCTTCGTGCTACAAAACGCAATATTTTGTCTGTGTCAGCTAGGTTATTTGATCCCCTTGGCCTTCTATGTCCCTTAGTGACAAAAGTTAAAATTCTACTGCAGGAGCTATGGATGGAAAAGTTAGATTGGGATGAGTCGGTACCACTGAGGTTACATACAAGCTGGGAGGAATTTAAAGTTAATTTGTTGCACCTCCATCAGTTAAGGATTCCCAGATATTTAAAAACTTCACTATCTCAACCAATTCAACTGCACGTATTCGCCGATGCCTCAATTAAAGCTTATGGTGCTTGTATATATGTTCGTACAAGCACAGCTGATGGAATTAAAGCCATGTTGTTAACGGCAAAATCCAAGGTAGCCCCTTTAAAAACAAGGTCACTTCCCCGTCTTGAACTTTGTGCGGCTCATGTTGCAGCTGATCTGTTGAATAAAATCAGGCCTATAGTATCAAGCCCAATCGAAAAAGTAACTTTCTGGTTGGATTCGGAAATAGTCCTTCATTGGGTGAAGACTCATCCGTCGAGTTTATCAGTTTTCGTAGGAAACCGAATAGCTGAGATTCAGGATTGGAGCAAAGGCTCAATTTGGCGTCATGTTCCGACAAAGCAAAATCCGGCAGACATTGTATCGAGAGGAGCATCAGTCGAGGAACTCAAGGATCTTATGTGGTTCAACGGTCCAACATTTTTAACTGAACCAGAAGATAAATGGCCTATTAATAGTCATTTTGAACTATCGCAAGGTATGCAAGAGTTGGAAATTAGAAAATCAGCTCTTGTCTGTGCAGAACCACGCATGCAAAGTGATCTTTTAGAACACATAGAAAAACAGTCGTCATACATTAAGACAGTAAGGGTCATTGGATATGTACTTCGTTTTATAAGAGGATGTCGAAAAGCGGCTCGTGAGGCGAATATACTGCTCACAGCAGCTGAGCTGAAAATGGCATTTGACAAAATTATTCAGGTTGTGCAGGACTTCGAGTATGCAGAAGTCATTGATAAAATTCGCAAGAAGTCATTACTCGCGCCAAATTTGCAGAAGTTGTGCCCGTTTTTGCAAGAAGTCAAGCTAGAAAAGTTGACATTTAGCTTGGTGAGAGTCGGCGGGCGAATGTTGCAAGCCGATATTCCATTTGACGCGAAATTTCCGTGCTTACTCAGCAAACAGTCGCAGTTCTTAAAGAATTACGTTGAACATTTGCACAGAAGGAATTTCCATGTCGGCGCGCAAGCCTTAGGCAGTCTTCTCAATGAGCGGATATGGGTGGTTAATGCTCGGGAGATATGTAAAAAAGTTGTTCGCCAATGTTTGCACTGCTTTCGATACAAACCGAAGCTGCTTTCACAAATCATGGGGCAGTTGCCTGCTGATAGACTAAGATCAGCTCGTCCCTTTACAGTGTGTGGAGTAGATTTTTGTGGGCCAATCATGACCACTTTGAAGATCCGAGGGAAGCAACCATATAAGTCCTATGTCGCTGTATTTGTGTGTTTTGCGTCCAAAGCTGTTCATCTTGAACTTGTTAGCGACTTGTCAACTGATACCTTTTATCATGTTTCCAAAGGTTTGTCGGCCGGAGAGGACTTCCGAAGACGGTGCACTGCGAGAACGGCACGAATTTCGTGGGCGCGAGCAATCGCATGAAGGAGTTCGGCGAGAGGCTGAAAGCAGAGTTGACCGGCGTCCAACGCTACGCTTCCGAAGAAGGAGTCTCCTTTGCATTCATACCGCCCAGGGCTCCTCACTTCGGAGGCCTATGGGAGGGCGCTGTGAAGTCTGCGAAAGGCCTACTCCTACGGACGGCAGGTCGCGCTTTGCTCACCGCGGACGAGTTAGCGACGTTCCTCGTAGGCGTGGAGGCAACCCTCAATTCAAGGCCAATCGGCCCACTCAGCCAGGACCCCAACGATGGACAAGCGCTGACGCCAGCGCACCTGCTGATCGGCGGCCCGCTGAAGGCCCCACCGGAGGAGGAGGCGCCCGAAAAAATAAGTTGCTTGCGTCGATGGCAGCTTGTATGCTCGCTCAAGCAAGAGTTCTGGCGGAAGTGGTCGACGAGTTATCGTCGGAGCCTGCTGGTTCGCTCGAAATGGACCAAGGAGTACCCGGACGTCAGGGTGGGCCAATTGGTGCTCGTGGCCGAGGACAACTGCCCGCCACAGAGGTGGCTGGTGGGTCGGATAACCGCCGTACACGCAGGGGTGGACGGAAAGGTCAGGGTCGTCGACCTGAAAACTACCAACGGCGACATTAAAAGGGCCATCCACAAATTGGCACCCCTGCCCATCGAATGAAGTAGAGGAGGTGCTCAACGCGGGCGGTGTTGGCTGATTTCAGCCCTTTATTTAATTTAAAAATAAGCAAGAAATTAATTGAAAATGAAATGTAATGAAGTATGTAATTAGAAAATAAGTATAAGAGAACATGAAGTACAAACGCTGAATGTGGATCGCGTTAGCTTTAAGCGGGAAGAAGGGAAAGAAGTAGGAGACGAAATAAATGAAGCCAGTCTCGTTTAGATTCTGATCGTTTCGCACGCACCCGCTCTCGTTTGTCTATCCGCCGTATACTGTATATAAATACATATAATAAAATTTGTCATATTTCCCGTGTTGAATTCGTGTCATTTTGTTCTTAAATTTGGCAGTGTTTAATATTCGTCTCACAAAAACTATTGTGATTCTTCAGTACCTATTATTTTGATCAGACTGAAAACGTATCTAAGACACAAAATGATCTCCTTTTTGTTATATTATTATCCTATGTTACAATGAAGTTTATTTGATTAAAAACAAATAGTTTAAGAACCAATGAGACCAAATTTTAAGTTTAAAATAATGAATAAAACTATTGTCTGTAACCTTAAAGTCTGAGTTGATGTATGTACCTATTAATATGATCAGGTGTGTATATCTTATAGCTACCATATGAACAACAGTTCAAAATATGGAAAATTAATAAAAAAGTCGTCGTAGCTTCGATGTTGTTTAGCCTTTGTGTATTCTGTTCGAAATATTTGATGACTGCAAGGGTATATAAGCTTCGGCTTGCCGAAGCTAGCTTCCTTTCTTGTTTTAATTCATTCAAATCGGATATATGGTTTGGGAGTTGTTACAATAATAAAATTGTTAGAAATAGTGATAATGATAGCGCGTGCGCGAGGACGCGAGTACAAACAAGCAAACAAACAAACAAGCAAACAAATTTTATCTCTTTATAATATTTGTGTGAAAGGTAAAACTATTAAAAAACAAGAAAGGAAGCTAGCTTCGGCAAGCCGAAGCTTATATACCCTTGCAGACATCAAATATGTCGAACAAAATATATAAAGGCTAACAGCATCGAAGCTATGACGGTTTTTGTATAATCAACAATGGTAATTTAAAATCTGAGGACTTCTTAATATATAATAGTATAACAAGAATGATCAAAATATAGAAATAATCTGAATTATCGCATTATACAATTATTGGTGGACCTGCCTAAGTTATTGATGTTTATTTCAAAAACGGATCGCATCTTCCTCTTGAAAAACTCCTTATATTTAGAAGGTATTTTGTAGAAATTATATACCTGGTTATTTTTAATTTTTCTTAAAATTACGCAATATTAACAATAGGTATCAGGTGCGCACACCTGCACATTTATTACAGTGCACAAGCGACCTAATTTACCTAAGACCCTTCTAAAAAGGGTTACCAAATGTCGTAAAATTGCATCATCGACACGTGCACTACCTGTATGTAGGGAAAAAGAAAAGGATAACCAAATTAACAGGTAAATCACCAACTTACGAGTATTTATTGACGCGTACGCCTAAGCTGCGGATTAGTCTGTGATTGACAGTTGCCGAGTTACAACTTATACAAGTGGTGCAGTATTTTTTACAGTGCGAGTTTTTTTTAAACGTTTGTGTAGAAGTGAAAAGTTGAAGTGGTTAAAACAACAAAACAAATCTTGGAAATATTTGATTTGGTAAGTCATTCGTTTGTATACAGTTTGAAGTGGAAGTTAATTCTACTAGGACTTAGCCATAACCCATTCATTAATACCACTTTTATTAATGTGGTCTAATCAAACATTCGCTATGTATTTTTTCTTCCAATTTTTTTTAACAGCCAATTCCAGAGAATGCCACGTAAATCTTCTTTGTCGCAAGAACAGCGTAGGCAAGCTGCGCTTGCTCGTAGCCGAGATCGATATGCACAAAATTCGTCTCAGATAAGGACCAGAAATGCCCAGCATATTGCCTTGACTCGCTCTACGAATATCGATGTGGTAGCAGAAATTCGAGCACGAGAAACTGCTGCCCTCGCTCTGAGAAGGCGTAGTGCACGAATTCGAGCTATTGAACGTGTACGGGACGCCGCAGCTTACGCCAATACCAGGGAAAATTTTGAAGAACGACGACGGCAGCAGGCCCTAAATACTGCCAGCCATGCAGCTCGCAGGACTATAGAGGAAAATCGTGAGCCCGAACGCGAACGGGACGCTGCAGCGCGGGCACGAACTCGAGCTATCTCCGAAAACCGTCGACGAGAGCAGTTGCGAAACACTGCCGATCATGCTACCTGGAGACTAGCAGAGGAAAACCGAGGACCCGAGCGTACACGGGATGCTGCAGCGCGTGCGCGGACCCGAGCGAACTCCGAGGAACGGCAACGGGAGCAGTTGCAAAACACTGCCGATCATGCTACCTGGAGACTAGCAGAGGAAAACCGAGGACCCGAGCGTACACGGGATGCTGCAGCGCGTGCGCGGATCCGAGCGAACTCCGAGGAACGGCAACGGGAGCAGTTGCAAAACACTGCCGATCATGCTACCTGGAGACTAGCAGAGGAAAACCGAGGACCCGAGCGTACACGGGATGCTGCAGCGCGTGCGCGGACCCGAGCGAACTCCGAGGAACGGCAACGGGAGCAGTTGCGAGACACTACCGATCGTGCTACCTGGAGACTAGCAGAGGAAAACCGAGGACCCGAGCGTAGACGGGATGCTGCAGCGCGTGCGCGGACCCGAGCGAACTCCGAGGAACGGCAACGGGAGCAGTTGCGGGACACTACCAATCGTGCTACCTGGAGACTAGCAGAGGAAAACCGAGGACCCGAGCGTACACGGGATGCTGCAGCGCGTGCGCGGACCCGAGCGAACTCCGAGGAACGGCGACGAGAGCAGTTGCAAAACACTGCCGATCATGCTACCTGGAGACTAGCAGAGGAAAACCGAGGACCCGAGCGTAGACGGGATGCTGCAGCGCGCGCGCGGACCCGAGCGAACTCCGAGGAACGGCGACGAGAGCAGTTGCGAAACACTGCCGATCATGCTACCTGGAGAGCGGCAGAGGTTAACCGAGCACCCGAGCGTACACGGGATGCTGCAGCACATGCAAGGACACGGGCGAACTCCGAGGAACGACGACGGGAGCAGTTGCGAAATACTGCCGATCATGCTACCTGGAGAGCGGCAGAGGTTAACCGAGCACCCGAGCGTACACGGGATGCTGCAGCACACGCAAGGATGCGGGCAATTTCTGAGGAACGACAAAGAGAGCAGTCACAAAACACTGCAAGCCGCGCTGTCTGGAGAGCGAATGATGCAAATCGAGGACCGGAGCGAGAGCGGGACGCGGAAGCTCACAGGATTGCCAGGAACGACCCCATTTCTCGGGAACATCAGATACACAACAGGACATTGCAACAACGGGAAACACGTCTACAGAGGAGGCTTCGGGAGCAACGGATTCGGGAAATGGCTGAGGAACGACTCTTGACGTATAGGACCAGTTCGGAGAATCGACAGGCTGAATCTTCACGACAGTCTCAACGAAACATGGATGCTAGAGCTGGACTTTCCGCAGACGAAAGAGAGGATCAACGGGAACAACAACGCCGAAGGAGCCGAGCGTCAGCAAAGGAGCAGTATCTACAAAACATCAAATACGGACCAACTGAATGCTGCATATGCTGTGGAGGGACTTGGTTTATATCTCAGGTGAGTGCTTTGAACAAATTTACTATATCGTCTAAGTTTCCGAATATGAATGTAGGCAACGCATTTTATTTAAGTAGTAAATTTCCCAGTCCGTCCGGCAAATACAAATTTTGCAGCACATGTCGCCAGGCCGTTTCCAAAGGTAGAATACCATCTCTGTGTCTTGGTAATGGTTTTGATTTTCCAGAGATTCCCGAGTGTCTCAAAAATTTAACATGTCTTGAAGAGCGCCTCATTTCTCCCCGAATTCCCTTTATGCGCATTATATCCCTAGGATATGAAAGGCAATGCGGAATAAGAGGCGCTGTAGTTAATGTCCCAATTTCTGTACCTGATACAGTAAGTGCGCTCCCCCGCTCTTTTGATTCTACACATGTTATCCAAGTTCACTTAAAGAGAAAGTTAGAATACTCCCATAATTTCATGACGGAAACAATTCGTCCGTCGAGAGTGCTTGAAGCAGTGCGTTATTTAGTAAACACAGAGCTGTATAGAAAGCACAATATCTCATTAATTGGTGATTGGCTGAATGAAATGAGAGATAGCGAAGAAGTACCATTCATCGCAGATGAATCTGACCGAGAAGAAGTTGAACAGCTTTTGCGCCTTCAACATTCTCAACCAAACGACCAACAGGATGAAAATTTAAATCCTGGTGGTCACGAAACGCTATTAGAAAATAATAACGGGAATGATTTTCAGCGTATTGCTTTGGCTCCCGGTGAAGGCCGCCGTCCCACAAATTTAACCCTAGATGACGATGCTGAAGAACTTTCATTTCCAACAATATCTTGTGGTGAAATTTTTAAGGCCAAGACCACCTACGCAAAAAAAGCGAGGTCCCAAATTCGATATTACGATCGACGTTGTGCAGTTGTTCCTAAAGTCCTTTATATGTACAAATTTTATGAGATGCAGCGAATTCAAAACTCCATTTCCATTGCCTTACGAAAAAAATCAGGTGCGGTAACTGCTGCAAACGTAAGGGATGAATCTTTTATTGACAGACTAGTGCAGCATGACGACGGGTATCATATTTTAAAAGGTTTGCGTTCAGCTCCTGCTCATTGGGAAGCAGAAAAGAAAAAGGTCATAGCAATGATAAGACAATTTGGTTTGCCTACATTTTTTATCACCCTTTCTGCTGCTGAAACAAAATGGAATGAACTTTTGATTATTCTTTCTCTTTTGTTAGATAACAAAATAATAAATGAGGAGGAAGCTGCATCATTATCCAGTACCGAAAAAGCTCGACTGATCCGATCCGACCCAGTAACTTGCTCCCGTTACTTTGACTACAGGTTCCGTCAATTATTAAAATTATTCAAAAGCTCCGAAATATTTGGGGAGTATACCCTAACACATTATTATTGGAGGATCGAGTTCCAGCACAGAGGCTCTCCACACTCTCATGGAATGTACTGGCTTTCTGGAGCGCCAAACCTCGAAGGAGCGGAAAATTCTGATGAATTAGTACGTTTTATTGATAGGTTTATTACTACCAGCGGAAACGATCCTGAATTGCAAGAAGTAATTCAATATCAGCGCCATAAGCATAGTTCATCGTGCTTAAGAGAACTGCGAGGCCAGGAATTTTGCCGCTTCAATATGCCATACCCTCCCATGCCTGAAACTCTCATCTTATATCCTTTGGAAGAAAATGAAGCCAGTCTTGACACTCATAAAGCGTTGTTTAGAAAAATTAAAAATATTTTAAAATCTTGTCCTGAAGATGAAGCAGCGACCTACAACGATTTTAATTATTTTCTTTCCCAACTTGGAAGCACATTTGAGGAGTACAAGCTTGCAGTTAGATCCAGCTTAAAAAAGCCCCAGGTATTTTTACGTCGTCAATTTTCTGATAGGTTGTTAAATGCGTATAATAAGAGTATCTTAGAATTACATAGAGCCAACATGGATATCCAATTTATCTTAGACGCTTATGCCTGTTGTAGTTACATAATTAACTACATTAACAAATCCAACCGCGGCGTGTCTCAACTGATGCGGGAAGCAATGACTGAAATGCAACACGGAAACATTTCAATTAAAAGAAAGTTGCAACACCTAGGGAGCAAATTTATAAACGCTACGGAGATATCAGCCCAAGAAGCTGCCTACAATATTTTAGGCTTACACATGTCTGAGGCTAGTGAAGGAAATATTTTTATAAACACTTGCCATCCAGATAAAAGAGTTCGCATAGTTCGATCCAACAGAGAACTAGAACAGCTTCCAGGAGACTCAACTGATATTTTTGAGCGAAATTTACTCGACCGATATGTGCAAAGGCATGAGTTATTAGAGTCAGTATGCCTTGCAGAATTTGCGGCTTGGTACAAATTTTCTAGGTCAAATACACGAGCAAATCCTTCCAACGAAGATTATGAAGAGCCGATGGACTTGGAACCAGATAACGAAAATTTGGCAGGCGAACAAAGTTACCAACTGCTGGATGGGACTGGGTTTGTAAAAAAACGTAAGCATGCCCTAATCCTCCGATGGGTCCGATTTAGTTTAAATTCTTCCCCATCCGACTATTTTCGAGAGCACGTAATGCTTTTCTTTCCCTGGAGAAATGAAGATACTGACCTCATCTCCAACGATAACGAGAGCACCTTCAGAAACAACTATGAGCTAATTAAACGCAATAAAGCGGAATACGATGTTTTTGATGATATGGAATTGGACAGAGTTCTTCAAGAGCTGCAAAATGTTGATAGACAAGAAAGTGGTCCTCTTCCTGACCAACCTGCTTCCCAATACTTAGATGAAGAGTTCAGAGCTCTGGCAGTGCCAAACGTCGGCCAAAACATAAATATGTTTCAGGATGATGATGCTGCTAACGTTGAAGGGGGCGAGCTTCAACTTATTAGACTTCCACCGTTGGTATCAGAAGACAATCTTTGCTCGCTTACCCGGTCGCTCAATTCAAAACAGCGCCAGTATTATGCCCATGTAATGCATAATGTAGCAGCAAAAAAAACATTTTATGAATACGTTGGCGGAGGGGCTGGAGTAGGCAAAAGTAGATTGATTTCGACTATTTATCAGTCTATAACTTGGCGAGCAAGTAAAATTCCTGGGGCAACTGATTCTCCAAAGGTATTATTATGTGCTCCTACCGGAAAAGCTGCTTTTGGAATTGGAGGACTCACCCTTCACTCCATATTCTCCCTTCCAGTTAACCAGTCATCTGGTCCATTAAGGCCTTTAAGCAATGACTCAGTTAACACAATTCATTGTAAGTTAATGGACCTACAATTAATAATTATTGATGAAATTTCGATGGTCGGTTCCAAAATGCTTTGGTATTTGGATCAAAGACTAAGACAAATTTTTAGAAGCCAAGATTTAATATTCGGTGGCAAATCAATAATTGTGTTTGGAGATCTCAAGCAGCTTTCTCCAGTTGGGGATCGTTGGATATTCTTAGAAAATACCAACAATCCATATAACATTATCGCTGGAACTAATCTTTGGGATAATTTTAAATTTTTTGAGCTGACCGAAATAATGCGGCAACGCGACGACCACGCATTTGCGCTAGCTCTAAACAATATGTCTGAAGCCAACATGTCGGTCACAGACATAGAACTCCTTAGGCAGAGAGTAGTCCCCCCAACTGAGGTTCCCGACGATGCCATCCACCTATTTTGCTCAAATGATGAGGTGGATCGCTATAATACATTGAAACTGGCACAAATTAACACAGAAGAGTTTATTTCAACTGCAATAGATACAATTAAATCGGCAAACATGCAGCAGAGTCACAGAGAAAGAACTCTTAGAAATGCAAAAAATATGAAAACGTCGGAAACCCAGGGATTATCATATATTCTTCATCTGAAAAGAACTGCAAAATATATGGTAACCGTTAATATAGACACCAATGATGGACTGGTAAATGGTGCAACTGGCGACCTCATGCAAATAGACAGTTGTATGGTAAACGGTTCGCTTTTGGTTACAGGGCTGTGGATTAAGTTTTCTGATCCAACGGTTGGAGCTATTGCTAGATCAAAAGTGAGAGGAAATGAGCATTCAGATTGGACTCCGATAAAAAAGGTTTCACGAGTATTTCGATGTGGAACTTCAGAGCATTCTACAGTAGATCGCAAGCAATTCCCAGTTGTTCCTGCTGAGGCTATTACCATCCATAAAAGCCAAGGAGCCACCTACAGCAAAGTCGCAGTGCATCTTAAAAGAGGCATTAAGCGAGCTTCACTTTATGTAGCGTGTAGCAGGGCAACAAGCGCATCGGGTCTTTTCCTAATAGGCGACTTTGTTCCTCCAACAAGATTTGGAGCAACAAATGTCCAAACTGAACTTCAAAGTTTAAGAGAGGAAAAGACCTTGACTACGCAATACGAATTCTTGGCCAATGAAAATACTATCTCATTATATTACCACAATGTTGAGTCTCTTCGTGCCCATCGCGAAGATATATCCAACGATAAAATTATTTGTTCCGCTGACTTCTTATGTTTTGTCGAAACCTGGTCTCTTCCAAGAGAAGAGTACAGCCTTATAGATTTCAACATCATAGGAAGAATTGACAGCAATCGATTGAATAATATTGGAAAGAATGGAATAATTATTTTTGCAAAGCAGAGTATCTTCCATAGAGTGGTCCTTCTGTTTGAGACGAATAAGTTTTTGAATTCAAGGGCCACTTATCAATCGATTGCTTTTAAATATCTTGATACATCATTTATCATTGTTTATAGGAGTCCCGGATATCCTATAGCAAGATTTCGAAATGAAATTATAAATGACGTTCAAAGAGTTCGCAGTATGGAAAATAATAAAGTGGTTATATTAGGAGATTTTAACATATGCAGGTCCACACGAACTGATTCCTTAGAGGAAATTCTAAATGCTCATAACCTTGTACCAATTAATAGTAGTCCAACGACAAAGCATCAAACGCAAATAGATTGGTTTTTTGCTGATACTGGTATTTCAGAAGCTGTTGCCCTTACATATGAGACCCCATACAGTCATCATGATGGTGTTTTCTTAAAAGTGTAGCCTATAAGTAATTATGTATAAGTTAATAATTAATTTCTTGGATAACGTATTTTCTATAATTGTACAAGTATGTTAAGTTGTTATTTGTATTTATTAAGGGTTATTTAATTAAGTACCTAATTGTATAAATAAATTGTATAAAATTAAGTCTTGGTTTAAAATAATGTGCAATTTAATTTTTAAGTAGTTAAAATTTCCCCCTCGTGGATTGAGACCTTGTCGTGGTGTGGGGGCTGAGTACGTGAATTTCGAAATAAAAATTTACAGAAACTAGCAGCAATCCTTTAAAATTAAATGTTGTTTTAATTAATACATTTTACACAAATTCAAATATTGCAATTTTCCGATTTTCATTAAACTTTTTTCGAAATTTAATAATCCTTAAAGAAAATCTTAAAGAAAAACCATGTTTGTATAACAAAAAACATAAAAAAAAACAGAGATGTAATAGTTTTGTTTTGTATAGATTTTTCGATCGGTCCCAAGGCAGCTATATAATATCGTTGTCCGAATTTAAAGAAATTTTTTTTAAATTCAATGCTTCTTAAAAACTTTATACTCAAATAAAAATCATGGGCGTGGGATAAAAAACAACGAAGTTATCAATTAATTCCCATTAATTCAATATATATTTTTCGATCTTTCCTATGGCAGCTATAAGATATAGTTGTCCGATTTTTATGAAACTTTTTTCTCAATATAAGGGTTGTTAAAAAACTTGATATTAAAAAAATCATGCTCGTGGGATAAAAAACAACGATGTTATCAATTTATTTCCATTAATTCTATATATATTTTTCGATCTCTCCTATGGCAGCTATATGATAGAGTTATCCGATTTTGTTCAAATTTTATCCGAAATTCAATAACAGTTAGAAAACGCCATCTTGAAGAATTCAAGTCGATCTGATCAAAAACAACAGAGTGAGAATTTTTTATTTCATTCTCTTGTATTGGAGCTATCCGATATAGTCGGCCGATCCGGCTCGTTCCGACTTATATACTGCGTGCAATAACTACACAACTTTTGAGAAAGTTTCAGCAAGATAGCTTCAAAACTGAGAGACTAGTTTACATAGAAACCGACAGGAGGACAGACGGACAGACGGACAGACGGACAGACAGACAGACAGACAGACGGACAGACGGACAGACGGACAGACGGACAGACGTACATACATATTTCGATTCAGATGGTGATGCTGATCAAGAATATATATACTTTATGGGGTCTGAGGTGTCTCCTTCACTGCGTTGCAAACTTCTGACTGAAATTATAATACCCTCTGCTCTGCAAGGGTATAAAAACAGAGATGTAATAGTTTTGTTTTGTATAGATTTTTCGATCGGTCCCAAGGCAGCTATATAATATCGTTGTCCGAATTTAAAGAAATTTTTTTTAAATTCAATGCTTCTTAAAAACTTTATACTCAAATAAAAATCATGGGCGTGGGATAAAAAACAACGAAGTTATCAATTAATTCCCATTAATTCAATATATATTTTTCGATCTTTCCTATGGCAGCTATAAGATATAGTTGTCCGATTTTTATGAAACTTTTTTCTCAATATAAGGGTTGTTAAAAAACTTGATATTAAAAAAATCATGCTCGTGGGATAAAAAACAACGATGTTATCAATTTATTTCCATTAATTCTATATATATTTTTCGATCTCTCCTATGGCAGCTATATGATAGAGTTATCCGATTTTGTTCAAATTTTATCCGAAATTCAATAACAGTTAGAAAACGCCATCTTGAAGAATTCAAGTCGATCTGATCAAAAACAACAGAGTGAGAATTTTTTATTTCATTCTCTTGTATTGGAGCTATCCGATATAGTCGGCCGATCCGGCTCGTTCCGACTTATATACTGCGTGCAATAACTACACAACTTTTGAGAAAGTTTCAGCAAGATAGCTTCAAAACTGAGAGACTAGTTTACATAGAAACCGACAGGAGGACAGACGGACAGACGGACAGACGGACAGACAGACAGACAGACAGACGGACAGACGGACAGACGGACAGACGGACAGACGTACATACATATTTCGATTCAGATGGTGATGCTGATCAAGAATATATATACTTTATGGGGTCTGAGGTGTCTCCTTCACTGCGTTGCAAACTTCTGACTGAAATTATAATACCCTCTGCTCTGCAAGGGTATAAAAACAGAGATGTAATAGTTTTGTTTTGTATAGATTTTTCGATCGGTCCCAAGGCAGCTATATAATATCGTTGTCCGAATTTAAAGAAATTTTTTTAAATTCAATGCTTCTTAAAAACTTTATACTCAAATAAAAATCATGGGCGTGGGATAAAAAACAACGAAGTTATCAATTAATTCCCATTAATTCAATATATATTTTTCGATCTTTCCTATGGCAGCTATAAGATATAGTTGTCCGATTTTTATGAAACTTTTTTCTCAATATAAGGGTTGTTAAAAAACTTGATATTAAAAAAATCATGCTCGTGGGATAAAAAACAACGATGTTATCAATTTATTTCCATTAATTCTATATATATTTTTCGATCTCTCCTATGGCAGCTATATGATAGAGTTATCCGATTTTGTTCAAATTTTATCCGAAATTCAATAACAGTTAGAAAACGCCATCTTGAAGAATTCAAGTCGATCTGATCAAAAACAACAGAGTGAGAATTTTTTATTTCATTCTCTTGTATTGGAGCTATCCGATATAGTCGGCCGATCCGGCTCGTTCCGACTTATATACTGCGTGCAATAACTACACAACTTTTGAGAAAGTTTCAGCAAGATAGCTTCAAAACTGAGAGACTAGTTTACATAGAAACCGACAGGAGGACAGACGGACAGACGGACAGACGGACAGACAGACAGACAGACAGACGGACAGACGGACAGACGGACAGACGGACAGACGTACATACATATTTCGATTCAGATGGTGATGCTGATCAAGAATATATATACTTTATGGGGTCTGAGGTGTCTCCTTCACTGCGTTGCAAACTTCTGACTGAAATTATAATACCCCCCTCTGCTCTGCAAGGGTATAAAAACCGCCAAAAGAGGGGGGGGGGGGCAATTGGTATTTTAATTTTTTTTTTTTATTTTTTAAAAAAAAAAAAAAAAAATTAAAATTATTTTTTTTTTTTTTTTTTTTTAAAAAAAAAAAAAAAAAAAAAAAAATTTTTAAATTTTTTTTTTTAAAAAAAAAAAGGAAGAAGAAGGAAAAAAAAAAAATTTAAAAAAAAAAAAATTAAAAAAAAAAAAAAAAAAAAAAAAATTTTTTTTTAAAAAAAAAAAAAAAAAAAATTTATTTTTATAAAAAAAAAATTAAAAAAAAAAAATAATATAAATATTATTTTTTTTTTTTTTTTTTAATTTTTAATAAAAAAAAAAAAAAAAAAAAAAAAAAAAAAAAAAAAAAAAAAAAAAAAAAATTTTTTTTTTTTTTTGGGTTGAAAACCGGGCCAAGTTGGGAGGGTAGGGTAATAAAATATATTAAAAAATTTTTAAAAAAAAAAAAAAAAAAAAAAAAAAATATTTTAATTTTTTTTTTTTTTTAAAAAAAAAAAAAAAAAAAAAAAAAAAAAAAAAATTTAAAAAAAAAAAAGGGGGGGGGAGAGAAAAAAAAAAAAAAAAAAAAAACAAAAAAAAAAAAAAAAAAAAAAAAAAAAATTTTTTTAAAAAAAAAAAAAAAAAAAATTTTTTTTATAAAAAAAAAAAAAAAAAAAAAAAAAAAAAAATATTTTTTTTTTTTTTTAATATTTTAAAAAAAAAAAAAAAAAAAAAAAAAAAAAAAAAAAAAAAAAAAAAAATAAAAATTATTTTTTTCAGTTGTCATTGAACGCCACTTCGATCGATCAGCATTAAATTCGTTACACACCCCTTCATTAAGCCACATAATATATACTCGCTAGTATGTGACTTACACCGTCACAGATGAACGCAAAATCTTTAACTTCTTGGGGAATGGCCTTCATCCTAGCTCCACAGCTGTCGTACTTTGTTTCCATCTGATTAGTTATCTGTAAAAATGATGTATAGAACTTTAAGTTGGCATCACTGTTCAAGATGGCGACCGATTTAACAGCTGTCAAGTGATTCATTCTCAGTTTGGTTTGGCAATTCATCATGAATAGACTCACGCCTGAACAACGCTTGCAAATAGTGCAATTTTATTTTGAAAGTAATGGTTCAGTGCGGAATACGTATCGCGCACTACGTCCATTTTATCGTCGACAAAATCGTCCATCAGAGCAGTTAATTCGATTAACCATGGAACGTTTTCGCACCACGTTTACTCTTATTGATAACTCGCATCCCCAGAGACGCCGTACGATGCGTATGCTGCCGTTATTCCCGATTTTCATAAGCGAATTTTGTTTAGCGATGAAGCGCACTTCTGGTTGAATGGCTACGTCAACGAACAAAACTGTCGCATTTGGAGTGAAGCTAATCCTCAAGTGTATGTCGAAACACCGTTACATCCAGAAAAACTGACTGTTTGGTGCGCTTTATGGGCTGGTGGAATCATTGGTCCGTACTTCTTCAAAAACGATGATGGCCAGAACGTTACAGTCAATGGTGATCGGTATAGAGGCATGATTACTATCTTTTTCATTCCTGAATTGAACAGCCATGATGTCTAGGAGCTCTGGTTCCAACAAGACGGCGCAACATGTCACACAGCTCGTGCCACAATCGATTTATTAAAAGACAGCCTAGTTTCACATTTTGGACCTGTGAATTGGCCTCCAAGATCTTGTGATTTAACACCGCTAGACTACTTTCTGTGGGGCTATGTAAAGTCATTGGACTATGCGGATAAGCCACAAACGCTTGACCATTTGGAAGACAACATTCGCCGTGTTATTGCCGATATACGACCGCAAATGTTGGGATTTTGAATTGCATATTAAATTTTATCAAAACTGGAAAACTATATCATATAGCTGCCATACGAACAATATTCCAAAATATGGAAACTTAAAAGAAAAATCGTCATAGTTTTTATATTGTTTAGCCCTTATGCATTTTGATCGACATATTTGATGACGGCAAGGGTATAAAAGCTTCGGGTTACCGAAGATAGCTTCCTTTCTTGTTTTCGTTTTAGTATACCCTTTTTTTGGGTTATAACCGATCATAAATGAGATGCAAGTTATATTATCAGGCAGGCTCCGGTTTTCACTTTCACAAGATTCTCTCGTTTTCGTTTTCAAAAACGAGAATTGGTGCTCCCGTTTTCACTTTCACAAGACTTTTGCGTTTTCAAAAACGGGCAAGTTTTTTTGTCGAAATGTAAATGCCTTTTTATACCCTTGCAGAGCAGAGGGTATTATAATTTCAGTCAGAAGTTTGCAACGCAGTGAAGGAGACACCTCAGACCCCATAAAGTATATATATTCTTGATCAGCATCACCATCTGAATCGAAATATGTATGTACGTCTGTCCGTCTGTCCGTCTGTCCGTCTGTCCGTCTGTCTGTCTGTCTGTCTGTCCGTCTGTCCGTCTGTCCGTCTGTCCTCCTGTCGGTTTCTATGTAAACTAGTCTCTCAGTTTTGAAGCTATCTTGCTGAAACTTTCTCAAAAGTTGTGTAGTTATTGCACGCAGTATATAAGTCGGAACGAGCCGGATCGGCCGACTATATCGGATAGCTCCAATACAAGAGAATGAAATAAAAAATTCTCACTCTGTTGTTTTTGATCAGATCGACTTGAATTCTTCAAGATGGCGTTTTCTAACTGTTATTGAATTTCGGATAAAATTTGAACAAAATCGGATAACTCTATCATATAGCTGCCATAGGAGAGATCGAAAAATATATATAGAATTAATGGAAATAAATTGATAACATCGTTGTTTTTTATCCCACGAGCATGATTTTTTTAATATCAAGTTTTTTAACAACCCTTATATTGAGAAAAAAGTTTCATAAAAATCGGACAACTATATCTTATAGCTGCCATAGGAAAGATCGAAAAATATATATTGAATTAATGGGAATTAATTGATAACTTCGTTGTTTTTTATCCCACGCCCATGATTTTTATTTGAGTATAAAGTTTTTAAGAAGCATTGAATTTAAAAAAAATTTCTTTAAATTCGGACAACGATATTATATAGCTGCCTTGGGACCGATCGAAAAATCTATACAAAACAAAACTATTACATCTCTGTTTTTATACCCTTGCAGAGCAGAGGGTATTATAATTTCAGTCAGAAGTTTGCAACGCAGTGAAGGAGACACCTCAGACCCCATAAAGTATATATATTCTTGATCAGCATCACCATCTGAATCGAAATATGTATGTACGTCTGTCCGTCTGTCCGTCTGTCCGTCTGTCGTCCGTCTGTCTGTCTGTCTGTCTGTCCGTCTGTCCGTCTGTCCGTCTGTCCTCCTGTCGGTTTCTATGTAAACTAGTCTCTCAGTTTTGAAGCTATCTTGCTGAAACTTTCTCAAAAGTTGTGTAGTTATTGCACGCAGTATATAAGTCGGAACGAGCCGGATCGGCCGACTATATCGGATAGCTCCAATACAAGAGAATGAAATAAAAAATTCTCACTCTGTTGTTTTTGATCAGATCGACTTGAATTCTTCAAGATGGCGTTTTCTAACTGTTATTGAATTTCGGATAAAATTTGAACAAAATCGGATAACTCTATCATATAGCTGCCATAGGAGAGATCGAAAAATATATATAGAATTAATGGAAATAAATTGATAACATCGTTGTTTTTTATCCCACGAGCATGATTTTTTTAATATCAAGTTTTTTAACAACCCTTATATTGAGAAAAAAGTTTCATAAAAATCGGACAACTATATCTTATAGCTGCCATAGGAAAGATCGAAAAATATATATTGAATTAATGGGAATTAATTGATAACTTCGTTGTTTTTTATCCCACGCCCATGATTTTTATTTGAGTATAAAGTTTTTAAGAAGCATTGAATTTAAAAAAAATTTCTTTAAATTCGGACAACGATATTATATAGCTGCCTTGGGACCGATCGAAAAATCTATACAAAACAAAACTATTACATCTCTGTTTTTTTTTATGTTTTTTGTTATACAAACATGGTTTTTCTTTAAGATTTTCTTTAAGGATTATTAAATTTCGAAAAAAGTTTAATGAAAATCGGAAAATTGCAATATTTGAATTTGTGTAAAATGTATTAATTAAAACAACATTTAATTTTAAAGGATTGCTGCTAGTTTCTGTAAATTTTTATTTCGAAATTCACGTACTCAGCCCCCACACCACGACAAGGTCTCAATCCACGAGGGGGAAATTTTAACTACTTAAAAATTAAATTGCACATTATTTTAAACCAAGACTTAATTTTATACAATTTATTTATACAATTAGGTACTTAATTAAATAACCCTTAATAAATACAAATAACAACTTAACATACTTGTACAATTATAGAAAATACGTTATCCAAGAAATTAATTATTAACTTATACATAATTACTTATAGGCTACACTTTTAAGAAAACACCATCATGATGACTGTATGGGGTCTCATATGTAAGGGCAACAGCTTCTGAAATACCAGTATCAGCAAAAAACCAATCTATTTGCGTTTGATGCTTTGTCGTTGGACTACTATTAATTGGTACAAGGTTATGAGCATTTAGAATTTCCTCTAAGGAATCAGTTCGTGTGGACCTGCATATGTTAAAATCTCCTAATATAACCACTTTATTATTTTCCATACTGCGAACTCTTTGAACGTCATTTATAATTTCATTTCGAAATCTTGCTATAGGATATCCGGGACTCCTATAAACAATGATAAATGATGTATCAAGATATTTAAAAGCAATCGATTGATAAGTGGCCCTTGAATTCAAAAACTTATTCGTCTCAAACAGAAGGACCACTCTATGGAAGATACTCTGCTTTGCAAAAATAATTATTCCATTCTTTCCAATATTATTCAATCGATTGCTGTCAATTCTTCCTATGATGTTGAAATCTATAAGGCTGTACTCTTCTCTTGGAAGAGACCAGGTTTCGACAAAACATAAGAAGTCAGCGGAACAAATAATTTTATCGTTGGATATATCTTCGCGATGGGCACGAAGAGACTCAACATTGTCGTAATATAATGAGATAGTATTTTCATTGGCCAAGAATTCGTATTGCGTAGTCAAGGTCTTTTCCTCTCTTAAACTTTGAAGTTCAGTTTGGACATTTGTTGCTCCAAATCTTGTTGGAGGAACAAAGTCGCCTATTAGGAAAAGACCCGATGCGCTTGTTGCCCTGCTACACGCTACATAAAGTGAAGCTCGCTTAATGCCTCTTTTAAGATGCACTGCGACTTTGCTGTAGGTGGCTCCTTGGCTTTTATGGATGGTAATAGCCTCAGCAGGAACAACTGGGAATTGCTTGCGATCTACTGTAGAATGCTCTGAAGTTCCACATCGAAATACTCGTGAAACCTTTTTTATCGGAGTCCAATCTGAATGCTCATTTCCTCTCACTTTTGATCTAGCAATAGCTCCAACCGTTGGATCAGAAAACTTAATCCACAGCCCTGTAACCAAAAGCGAACCGTTTACCATACAACTGTCTATTTGCATGAGGTCGCCAGTTGCACCATTTACCAGTCCATCATTGGTGTCTATATTAACGGTTACCATATATTTTGCAGTTCTTTTCAGATGAAGAATATATGATAATCCCTGGGTTTCCGACGTTTTCATATTTTTTGCATTTCTAAGAGTTCTTTCTCTGTGACTCTGCTGCATGTTTGCCGATTTAATTGTATCTATTGCAGTTGAAATAAACTCTTCTGTGTTAATTTGTGCCAGTTTCAATGTATTATAGCGATCCACCTCATCATTTGAGCAAAATAGGTGGATGGCATCGTCGGGAACCTCAGTTGGGGGGGACTACTCTCTGCCTAAGGAGTTCTATGTCTGTGACCGACATGTTGGCTTCAGACATATTGTTTAGAGCTAGCGCAAATGCGTGGTCGTCGCGTTGCCGCATTATTTCGGTCAGCTCAAAAAATTTAAAATTATCCCAAAGATTAGTTCCAGCGATAATGTTATATGGATTGTTGGTATTTTCTAAGAATATCCAACGATCCCCAACTGGAGAAAGCTGCTTGAGATCTCCAAACACAATTATTGATTTGCCACCGAATATTAAATCTTGGCTTCTAAAAATTTGTCTTAGTCTTTGATCCAAATACCAAAGCATTTTGGAACCGACCATCGAAATTTCATCAATAATTATTAATTGTAGGTCCATTAACTTACAATGAATTGTGTTAACTGAGTCATTGCTTAAAGGCCTTAATGGACCAGATGACTGGTTAACTGGAAGGGAGAATATGGAGTGAAGGGTGAGTCCTCCAATTCCAAAAGCAGCTTTTCCGGTAGGAGCACATAATAATACCTTTGGAGAATCAGTTGCCCCAGGAATTTTACTTGCTCGCCAAGTTATAGACTGATAAATAGTCGAAATCAATCTACTTTTGCCTACTCCAGCCCCTCCGCCAACGTATTCATAAAATGTTTTTTTTGCTGCTACATTATGCATTACATGGGCATAATACTGGCGCTGTTTTGAATTGAGCGACCGGGTAAGCGAGCAAAGATTGTCTTCTGATACCAACGGTGGAAGTCTAATAAGTTGAAGCTCGCCCTCTTCAACGTTAGCAGCATCATCATCCTGAAACATATTTATGTTTTGGCCGACGTTTGGCACTGCCAGAGCTCTGAACTCTTCATCTAAGTATTGGGAAGCAGGTTGGTCAGGAAGAGGACCACTTTCTTGTCTATCAACATTTTGCAGCTCTTGAAGAACTCTGTCCAATTCCATATCATCAAAAACATCGTATTCCGCTTTATTGCGTTTAATTAGCTCATAGTTGTTTCTGAAGGTGCTCTCGTTATCGTTGGAGATGAGGTCAGTATCTTCATTTCTCCAGGGAAAGAAAAGCATTACGTGCTCTCGAAAATAGTCGGATGGGGAAGAATTTAAACTAAATCGGACCCATCGGAGGATTAGGGCATGCTTACGTTTTTTTACAAACCCAGTCCCATCCAGCAGTTGGTAACTTTGTTCGCCTGCCAAATTTTCGTTATCTGGTTCCAAGTCCATCGGCTCTTCATAATCTTCGTTGGAAGGATTTGCTCGTGTATTTGACCTAGAAAATTTGTACCAAGCCGCAAATTCTGCAAGGCATACTGACTCTAATAACTCATGCCTTTGCACATATCGGTCGAGTAAATTTCGCTCAAAAATATCAGTTGAGTCTCCTGGAAGCTGTTCTAGTTCTCTGTTGGATCGAACTATGCGAACTCTTTTATCTGGATGGCAAGTGTTTATAAAAATATTTCCTTCACTAGCCTCAGACATGTGTAAGCCTAAAATATTGTAGGCAGCTTCTTGGGCTGATATCTCCGTAGCGTTTATAAATTTGCTCCCTAGGTGTTGCAACTTTCTTTTAATTGAAATGTTTCCGTGTTGCATTTCAGTCATTGCTTCCCGCATCAGTTGAGACACGCCGCGGTTGGATTTGTTAATGTAGTTAATTATGTAACTACAACAGGCATAAGCGTCTAAGATAAATTGGATATCCATGTTGGCTCTATGTAATTCTAAGATACTCTTATTATACGCATTTAACAACCTATCAGAAAATTGACGACGTAAAAATACCTGGGGCTTTTTTAAGCTGGATCTAACTGCAAGCTTGTACTCCTCAAATGTGCTTCCAAGTTGGGAAAGAAAATAATTAAAATCGTTGTAGGTCGCTGCTTCATCTTCAGGACAAGATTTTAAAATATTTTTAATTTTTCTAAACAACGCTTTATGAGTGTCAAGACTGGCTTCATTTTCTTCCAAAGGATATAAGATGAGAGTTTCAGGCATGGGAGGGTATGGCATATTGAAGCGGCAAAATTCCTGGCCTCGCAGTTCTCTTAAGCACGATGAACTATGCTTATGGCGCTGATATTGAATTACTTCTTGCAATTCAGGATCGTTTCCGCTGGTAGTAATAAACCTATCAATAAAACGTACTAATTCATCAGAATTTTCCGCTCCTTCGAGGTTTGGCGCTCCAGAAAGCCAGTACATTCCATGAGAGTGTGGAGAGCCTCTGTGCTGGAACTCGATCCTCCAATAATAATGTGTTAGGGTATACTCCCCAAATATTTCGGAGCTTTTGAATAATTTTAATAATTGACGGAACCTGTAGTCAAAGTAACGGGAGCAAGTTACTGGGTCGGATCGGATCAGTCGAGCTTTTTCGGTACTGGATAATGATGCAGCTTCCTCCTCATTTATTATTTTGTTATCTAACAAAAGAGAAAGAATAATCAAAAGTTCATTCCATTTTGTTTCAGCAGCAGAAAGGGTGATAAAAAATGTAGGCAAACCAAATTGTCTTATCATTGCTATGACCTTTTTCTTTTCTGCTTCCCAATGAGCAGGAGCTGAACGCAAACCTTTTAAAATATGATACCCGTCGTCATGCTGCACTAGTCTGTCAATAAAAGATTCATCCCTTACGTTTGCAGCAGTTACCGCACCTGATTTTTTTCGTAAGGCAATGGAAATGGAGTTTTGAATTCGCTGCATCTCATAAAATTTGTACATATAAAGGACTTTAGGAACAACTGCACAACGTCGATCGTAATATCGAATTTGGGACCTCGCTTTTTTTGCGTAGGTGGTCTTGGCCTTAAAAATTTCACCACAAGATATTGTTGGAAATGAAAGTTCTTCAGCATCGTCATCTAGGGTTAAATTTGTGGGACGGCGGCCTTCACCGGGAGCCAAAGCAATACGCTGAAAATCATTCCCGTTATTATTTTCTAATAGCGTTTCGTGACCACCAGGATTTAAATTTTCATCCTGTTGGTCGTTTGGTTGAGAATGTTGAAGGCGCAAAAGCTGTTCAACTTCTTCTCGGTCAGATTCATCTGCGATGAATGGTACTTCTTCGCTATCTCTCATTTCATTCAGCCAATCACCAATTAATGAGATATTGTGCTTTCTATACAGCTCTGTGTTTACTAAATAACGCACTGCTTCAAGCACTCTCGACGGACGAATTGTTTCCGTCATGAAATTATGGGAGTATTCTAACTTTCTCTTTAAGTGAACTTGGATAACATGTGTAGAATCAAAAGAGCGGGGGAGCGCACTTACTGTATCAGGTACAGAAATTGGGACATTAACTACAGCGCCTCTTATTCCGCATTGCCTTTCATATCCTAGGGATATAATGCGCATAAAGGGAATTCGGGGAGAAATGAGGCGCTCTTCAAGACATGTTAAATTTTTGAGACACTCGGGAATCTCTGGAAAATCAAAACCATTACCAAGACACAGAGATGGTATTCTACCTTTGGAAACGGCCTGGCGACATGTGCTGCAAAATTTGTATTTGCCGGACGGACTGGGAAATTTACTACTTAAATAAAATGCGTTGCCTACATTCATATTCGGAAACTTAGACGATATAGTAAATTTGTTCAAAGCACTCACCTGAGATATAAACCAAGTCCCTCCACAGCATATGCAGCATTCAGTTGGTCCGTATTTGATGTTTTGTAGATACTGCTCCTTTGCTGACGCTCGGCTCCTTCGGCGTTGTTGTTCCCGTTGATCCTCTCTTTCGTCTGCGGAAAGTCCAGCTCTAGCATCCATGTTTCGTTGAGACTGTCGTGAAGATTCAGCCTGTCGATTCTCCGAACTGGTCCTATACGTCAAGAGTCGTTCCTCAGCCATTTCCCGAATCCGTTGCTCCCGAAGCCTCCTCTGTAGACGTGTTTCCCGTTGTTGCAATGTCCTGTTGTGTATCTGATGTTCCCGAGAAATGGGGTCGTTCCTGGCAATCCTGTGAGCTTCCGCGTCCCGCTCTCGCTCCGGTCCTCGATTTGCATCATTCGCTCTCCAGACAGCGCGGCTTGCAGTGTTTTGTGACTGCTCTCTTTGTCGTTCCTCAGAAATTGCCCGCATCCTTGCGTGTGCTGCAGCATCCCGTGTACGCTCGGGTGCTCGGTTAACCTCTGCCGCTCTCCAGGTAGCATGATCGGCAGTATTTCGCAACTGCTCCCGTCGTCGTTCCTCGGAGTTCGCCCGTGTCCTTGCATGTGCTGCAGCATCCCGTGTACGCTCGGGTGCTCGGTTAACCTCTGCCGCTCTCCAGGTAGCATGATCGGCAGTGTTTCGCAACTGCTCTCGTCGCCGTTCCTCGGAGTTCGCTCGGGTCCGCGCGCGCGCTGCAGCATCCCGTCTACGCTCGGGTCCTCGGTTTTCCTCTGCTAGTCTCCAGGTAGCATGATCGGCAGTGTTTTGCAACTGCTCTCGTCGCCGTTCCTCGGAGTTCGCTCGGGTCCGCGCACGCGCTGCAGCATCCCGTGTACGCTCGGGTCCTCGGTTTTCCTCTGCTAGTCTCCAGGTAGCACGATTGGTAGTGTCCCGCAACTGCTCCCGTTGCCGTTCCTCGGAGTTCGCTCGGGTCCGCGCACGCGCTGCAGCATCCCGTCTACGCTCGGGTCCTCGGTTTTCCTCTGCTAGTCTCCAGGTAGCACGATCGGTAGTGTCTCGCAACTGCTCCCGTTGCCGTTCCTCGGAGTTCGCTCGGGTCCGCGCACGCGCTGCAGCATCCCGTGTACGCTCGGGTCCTCGGTTTTCCTCTGCTAGTCTCCAGGTAGCATGATCGGCAGTGTTTTGCAACTGCTCCCGTTGCCGTTCCTCGGAGTTCGCTCGGATCCGCGCACGCGCTGCAGCATCCCGTGTACGCTCGGGTCCTCGGTTTTCCTCTGCTAGTCTCCAGGTAGCATGATCGGCAGTGTTTTGCAACTGCTCCCGTTGCCGTTCCTCGGAGTTCGCTCGGGTCCGCGCACGCGCTGCAGCATCCCGTGTACGCTCGGGTCCTCGGTTTTCCTCTGCTAGTCTCCAGGTAGCATGATCGGCAGTGTTTCGCAACTGCTCTCGTCGACGGTTTTCGGAGATAGCTCGAGTTCGTGCCCGCGCTGCAGCGTCCCGTTCGCGTTCGGGCTCACGATTTTCCTCTATAGTCCTGCGAGCTGCATGGCTGGCAGTATTTAGGGCCTGCTGCCGTCGTCGTTCTTCAAAATTTTCCCTGGTATTGGCGTAAGCTGCGGCGTCCCGTACACGTTCAATAGCTCGAATTCGTGCACTACGCCTTCTCAGAGCGAGGGCAGCAGTTTCTCGTGCTCGAATTTCTGCTACCACATCGATATTCGTAGAGCGAGTCAAGGCAATATGCTGGGCATTTCTGGTCCTTATCTGAGACGAATTTTGTGCATATCGATCTCGGCTACGAGCAAGCGCAGCTTGCCTACGCTGTTCTTGCGACAAAGAAGATTTACGTGGCATTCTCTGGAATTGGCTGTTAAAAAAAATTGGAAGAAAAAATACATAGCGAATGTTTGATTAGACCACATTAATAAAAGTGGTATTAATGAATGGGTTATGGCTAAGTCCTAGTAGAATTAACTTCCACTTCAAACTGTATACAAACGAATGACTTACCAAATCAAATATTTCCAAGATTTGTTTTGTTGTTTTAACCACTTCAACTTTTCACTTCTACACAAACGTTTAAAAAAAACTCGCACTGTAAAAAATACTGCACCACTTGTATAAGTTGTAACTCGGCAACTGTCAATCACAGACTAATCCGCAGCTTAGGCGTACGCGTCAATAAATACTCGTAAGTTGGTGATTTACCTGTTAATTTGGTTATCCTTTTCTTTTTCCCTACATACAGGTAGTGCACGTGTCGATGATGCAATTTTACGACATTTGGTAACCCTTTTTAGAAGGGTCTTAGGTAAATTAGGTCGCTTGTGCACTGTAATAAATGTGCAGGTGTGCGCACCTGATACCTATTGTTAATATTGCGTAATTTTAAGAAAAATTAAAAATAACCAGGTATATAATTTCTACAAAATACCTTCTAAATATAAGGAGTTTTTCAAGAGGAAGATGCGATCCGTTTTTGAAATAAACATCAATAACTTAGGCAGGTCCACCAATAATTGTATAATGCGATAATTCAGATTATTTCTATATTTTGATCATTCTTGTTATACTATTATATATTAAGAAGTCCTCAGATTTTAAATTACCATTGTTGATTATACAAAAACCGTCATAGCTTCGATGCTGTTAGCCTTTATATATTTTGTTCGACATATTTGATGTCTGCAAGGGTATATAAGCTTCGGCTTGCCGAAGCTAGCTTCCTTTCTTGTTTTTTATGTTTTTTGTTATACAAACATGGTTTTTCTTTAAGATTTTCTTTAAGGATTATTAAATTTCGAAAAAAGTTTAATGAAAATCGGAAAATTGCAATATTTGAATTTGTGTAAAATGTATTAATTAAAACAACATTTAATTTTAAAGGATTGCTGCTAGTTTCTGTAAATTTTTATTTCGAAATTCACGTACTCAGCCCCCACACCACGACAAGGTCTCAATCCACGAGGGGGAAATTTTAACTACTTAAAAATTAAATTGCACATTATTTTAAACCAAGACTTAATTTTATACAATTTATTTATACAATTAGGTACTTAATTAAATAACCCTTAATAAATACAAATAACAACTTAACATACTTGTACAATTATAGAAAATACGTTATCCAAGAAATTAATTATTAACTTATACATAATTACTTATAGGCTACACTTTTAAGAAAACACCATCATGATGACTGTATGGGGTCTCATATGTAAGGGCAACAGCTTCTGAAATACCAGTATCAGCAAAAAACCAATCTATTTGCGTTTGATGCTTTGTCGTTGGACTACTATTAATTGGTACAAGGTTATGAGCATTTAGAATTTCCTCTAAGGAATCAGTTCGTGTGGACCTGCATATGTTAAAATCTCCTAATATAACCACTTTATTATTTTCCATACTGCGAACTCTTTGAACGTCATTTATAATTTCATTTCGAAATCTTGCTATAGGATATCCGGGACTCCTATAAACAATGATAAATGATGTATCAAGATATTTAAAAGCAATCGATTGATAAGTGGCCCTTGAATTCAAAAACTTATTCGTCTCAAACAGAAGGACCACTCTATGGAAGATACTCTGCTTTGCAAAAATAATTATTCCATTCTTTCCAATATTATTCAATCGATTGCTGTCAATTCTTCCTATGATGTTGAAATCTATAAGGCTGTACTCTTCTCTTGGAAGAGACCAGGTTTCGACAAAACATAAGAAGTCAGCGGAACAAATAATTTTATCGTTGGATATATCTTCGCGATGGGCACGAAGAGACTCAACATTGTGGTAATATAATGAGATAGTATTTTCATTGGCCAAGAATTCGTATTGCGTAGTCAAGGTCTTTTCCTCTCTTAAACTTTGAAGTTCAGTTTGGACATTTGTTGCTCCAAATCTTGTTGGAGGAACAAAGTCGCCTATTAGGAAAAGACCCGATGCGCTTGTTGCCCTGCTACACGCTACATAAAGTGAAGCTCGCTTAATGCCTCTTTTAAGATGCACTGCGACTTTGCTGTAGGTGGCTCCTTGGCTTTTATGGATGGTAATAGCCTCAGCAGGAACAACTGGGAATTGCTTGCGATCTACTGTAGAATGCTCTGAAGTTCCACATCGAAATACTCGTGAAACCTTTTTTATCGGAGTCCAATCTGAATGCTCATTTCCTCTCACTTTTGATCTAGCAATAGCTCCAACCGTTGGATCAGAAAACTTAATCCACAGCCCTGTAACCAAAAGCGAACCGTTTACCATACAACTGTCTATTTGCATGAGGTCGCCAGTTGCACCATTTACCAGTCCATCATTGGTGTCTATATTAACGGTTACCATATATTTTGCAGTTCTTTTCAGATGAAGAATATATGATAATCCCTGGGTTTCCGACGTTTTCATATTTTTTGCATTTCTAAGAGTTCTTTCTCTGTGACTCTGCTGCATGTTTGCCGATTTAATTGTATCTATTGCAGTTGAAATAAACTCTTCTGTGTTAATTTGTGCCAGTTTCAATGTATTATAGCGATCCACCTCATCATTTGAGCAAAATAGGTGGATGGCATCGTCGGGAACCTCAGTTGGGGGGACTACTCTCTGCCTAAGGAGTTCTATGTCTGTGACCGACATGTTGGCTTCAGACATATTGTTTAGAGCTAGCGCAAATGCGTGGTCGTCGCGTTGCCGCATTATTTCGGTCAGCTCAAAAAATTTAAAATTATCCCAAAGATTAGTTCCAGCGATAATGTTATATGGATTGTTGGTATTTTCTAAGAATATCCAACGATCCCCAACTGGAGAAAGCTGCTTGAGATCTCCAAACACAATTATTGATTTGCCACCGAATATTAAATCTTGGCTTCTAAAAATTTGTCTTAGTCTTTGATCCAAATACCAAAGCATTTTGGAACCGACCATCGAAATTTCATCAATAATTATTAATTGTAGGTCCATTAACTTACAATGAATTGTGTTAACTGAGTCATTGCTTAAAGGCCTTAATGGACCAGATGACTGGTTAACTGGAAGGGAGAATATGGAGTGAAGGGTGAGTCCTCCAATTCCAAAAGCAGCTTTTCCGGTAGGAGCACATAATAATACCTTTGGAGAATCAGTTGCCCCAGGAATTTTACTTGCTCGCCAAGTTATAGACTGATAAATAGTCGAAATCAATCTACTTTTGCCTACTCCAGCCCCTCCGCCAACGTATTCATAAAATGTTTTTTTTGCTGCTACATTATGCATTACATGGGCATAATACTGGCGCTGTTTTGAATTGAGCGACCGGGTAAGCGAGCAAAGATTGTCTTCTGATACCAACGGTGGAAGTCTAATAAGTTGAAGCTCGCCCTCTTCAACGTTAGCAGCATCAGCATCCTGAAACATATTTATGTTTTGGCCGACGTTTGGCACTGCCAGAGCTCTGAACTCTTCATCTAAGTATTGGGAAGCAGGTTGGTCAGGAAGAGGACCACTTTCTTGTCTATCAACATTTTGCAGCTCTTGAAGAACTCTGTCCAATTCCATATCATCAAAAACATCGTATTCCGCTTTATTGCGTTTAATTAGCTCATAGTTGTTTCTGAAGGTGCTCTCGTTATCGTTGGAGATGAGGTCAGTATCTTCATTTCTCCAGGGAAAGAAAAGCATTACGTGCTCTCGAAAATAGTCGGATGGGGAAGAATTTAAACTAAATCGGACCCATCGGAGGATTAGGGCATGCTTACGTTTTTTTACAAACCCAGTCCCATCCAGCAGTTGGTAACTTTGTTCGCCTGCCAAATTTTCGTTATCTGGTTCCAAGTCCATCGGCTCTTCATAATCTTCGTTGGAAGGATTTGCTCGTGTATTTGACCTAGAAAATTTGTACCAAGCCGCAAATTCTGCAAGGCATACTGACTCTAATAACTCATGCCTTTGCACATATCGGTCGAGTAAATTTCGCTCAAAAATATCAGTTGAGTCTCCTGGAAGCTGTTCTAGTTCTCTGTTGGATCGAACTATGCGAACTCTTTTATCTGGATGGCAAGTGTTTATAAAAATATTTCCTTCACTAGCCTCAGACATGTGTAAGCCTAAAATATTGTAGGCAGCTTCTTGGGCTGATATCTCCGTAGCGTTTATAAATTTGCTCCCTAGGTGTTGCAACTTTCTTTTAATTGAAATGTTTCCGTGTTGCATTTCAGTCATTGCTTCCCGCATCAGTTGAGACACGCCGCGGTTGGATTTGTTAATGTAGTTAATTATGTAACTACAACAGGCATAAGCGTCTAAGATAAATTGGATATCCATGTTGGCTCTATGTAATTCTAAGATACTCTTATTATACGCATTTAACAACCTATCAGAAAATTGACGACGTAAAAATACCTGGGGCTTTTTTAAGCTGGATCTAACTGCAAGCTTGTACTCCTCAAATGTGCTTCCAAGTTGGGAAAGAAAATAATTAAAATCGTTGTAGGTCGCTGCTTCATCTTCAGGACAAGATTTTAAAATATTTTTAATTTTTCTAAACAACGCTTTATGAGTGTCAAGACTGGCTTCATTTTCTTCCAAAGGATATAAGATGAGAGTTTCAGGCATGGGAGGGTATGGCATATTGAAGCGGCAAAATTCCTGGCCTCGCAGTTCTCTTAAGCACGATGAACTATGCTTATGGCGCTGATATTGAATTACTTCTTGCAATTCAGGATCGTTTCCGCTGGTAGTAATAAACCTATCAATAAAACGTACTAATTCATCAGAATTTTCCGCTCCTTCGAGGTTTGGCGCTCCAGAAAGCCAGTACATTCCATGAGAGTGTGGAGAGCCTCTGTGCTGGAACTCGATCCTCCAATAATAATGTGTTAGGGTATACTCCCCAAATATTTCGGAGCTTTTGAATAATTTTAATAATTGACGGAACCTGTAGTCAAAGTAACGGGAGCAAGTTACTGGGTCGGATCGGATCAGTCGAGCTTTTTCGGTACTGGATAATGATGCAGCTTCCTCCTCATTTATTATTTTGTTATCTAACAAAAGAGAAAGAATAATCAAAAGTTCATTCCATTTTGTTTCAGCAGCAGAAAGGGTGATAAAAAATGTAGGCAAACCAAATTGTCTTATCATTGCTATGACCTTTTTCTTTTCTGCTTCCCAATGAGCAGGAGCTGAACGCAAACCTTTTAAAATATGATACCCGTCGTCATGCTGCACTAGTCTGTCAATAAAAGATTCATCCCTTACGTTTGCAGCAGTTACCGCACCTGATTTTTTTCGTAAGGCAATGGAAATGGAGTTTTGAATTCGCTGCATCTCATAAAATTTGTACATATAAAGGACTTTAGGAACAACTGCACAACGTCGATCGTAATATCGAATTTGGGACCTCGCTTTTTTGCGTAGGTGGTCTTGGCCTTAAAAATTTCACCACAAGATATTGTTGGAAATGAAAGTTCTTCAGCATCGTCATCTAGGGTTAAATTTGTGGGACGGCGGCCTTCACCGGGAGCCAAAGCAATACGCTGAAAATCATTCCCGTTATTATTTTCTAATAGCGTTTCGTGACCACCAGGATTTAAATTTTCATCCTGTTGGTCGTTTGGTTGAGAATGTTGAAGGCGCAAAAGCTGTTCAACTTCTTCTCGGTCAGATTCATCTGCGATGAATGGTACTTCTTCGCTATCTCTCATTTCATTCAGCCAATCACCAATTAATGAGATATTGTGCTTTCTATACAGCTCTGTGTTTACTAAATAACGCACTGCTTCAAGCACTCTCGACGGACGAATTGTTTCCGTCATGAAATTATGGGAGTATTCTAACTTTCTCTTTAAGTGAACTTGGATAACATGTGTAGAATCAAAAGAGCGGGGGAGCGCACTTACTGTATCAGGTACAGAAATTGGGACATTAACTACAGCGCCTCTTATTCCGCATTGCCTTTCATATCCTAGGGATATAATGCGCATAAAGGGAATTCGGGGAGAAATGAGGCGCTCTTCAAGACATGTTAAATTTTTGAGACACTCGGGAATCTCTGGAAAATCAAAACCATTACCAAGACACAGAGATGGTATTCTACCTTTGGAAACGGCCTGGCGACATGTGCTGCAAAATTTGTATTTGCCGGACGGACTGGGAAATTTACTACTTAAATAAAATGCGTTGCCTACATTCATATTCGGAAACTTAGACGATATAGTAAATTTGTTCAAAGCACTCACCTGAGATATAAACCAAGTCCCTCCACAGCATATGCAGCATTCAGTTGGTCCGTATTTGATGTTTTGTAGATACTGCTCCTTTGCTGACGCTCGGCTCCTTCGGCGTTGTTGTTCCCGTTGATCCTCTCTTTCGTCTGCGGAAAGTCCAGCTCTAGCATCCATGTTTCGTTGAGACTGTCGTGAAGATTCAGCCTGTCGATTCTCCGAACTGGTCCTATACGTCAAGAGTCGTTCCTCAGCCATTTCCCGAATCCGTTGCTCCCGAAGCCTCCTCTGTAGACGTGTTTCCCGTTGTTGCAATGTCCTGTTGTGTATCTGATGTTCCCGAGAAATGGGGTCGTTCCTGGCAATCCTGTGAGCTTCCGCGTCCCGCTCTCGCTCCGGTCCTCGATTTGCATCATTCGCTCTCCAGACAGCGCGGCTTGCAGTGTTTTGTGACTGCTCTCTTTGTCGTTCCTCAGAAATTGCCCGCATCCTTGCGTGTGCTGCAGCATCCCGTGTACGCTCGGGTGCTCGGTTAACCTCTGCCGCTCTCCAGGTAGCATGATCGGCAGTATTTCGCAACTGCTCCCGTCGTCGTTCCTCGGAGTTCGCCCGTGTCCTTGCATGTGCTGCAGCATCCCGTGTACGCTCGGGTGCTCGGTTAACCTCTGCCGCTCTCCAGGTAGCATGATCGGCAGTGTTTCGCAACTGCTCTCGTCGCCGTTCCTCGGAGTTCGCTCGGGTCCGCGCGCGCGCTGCAGCATCCCGTCTACGCTCGGGTCCTCGGTTTTCCTCTGCTAGTCTCCAGGTAGCATGATCGGCAGTGTTTTGCAACTGCTCTCGTCGCCGTTCCTCGGAGTTCGCTCGGGTCCGCGCACGCGCTGCAGCATCCCGTGTACGCTCGGGTCCTCGGTTTTCCTCTGCTAGTCTCCAGGTAGCACGATTGGTAGTGTCCCGCAACTGCTCCCGTTGCCGTTCCTCGGAGTTCGCTCGGGTCCGCGCACGCGCTGCAGCATCCCGTCTACGCTCGGGTCCTCGGTTTTCCTCTGCTAGTCTCCAGGTAGCACGATCGGTAGTGTCTCGCAACTGCTCCCGTTGCCGTTCCTCGGAGTTCGCTCGGGTCCGCGCACGCGCTGCAGCATCCCGTGTACGCTCGGGTCCTCGGTTTTCCTCTGCTAGTCTCCAGGTAGCATGATCGGCAGTGTTTTGCAACTGCTCCCGTTGCCGTTCCTCGGAGTTCGCTCGGATCCGCGCACGCGCTGCAGCATCCCGTGTACGCTCGGGTCCTCGGTTTTCCTCTGCTAGTCTCCAGGTAGCATGATCGGCAGTGTTTTGCAACTGCTCCCGTTGCCGTTCCTCGGAGTTCGCTCGGGTCCGCGCACGCGCTGCAGCATCCCGTGTACGCTCGGGTCCTCGGTTTTCCTCTGCTAGTCTCCAGGTAGCATGATCGGCAGTGTTTCGCAACTGCTCTCGTCGACGGTTTTCGGAGATAGCTCGAGTTCGTGCCCGCGCTGCAGCGTCCCGTTCGCGTTCGGGCTCACGATTTTCCTCTATAGTCCTGCGAGCTGCATGGCTGGCAGTATTTAGGGCCTGCTGCCGTCGTCGTTCTTCAAAATTTTCCCTGGTATTGGCGTAAGCTGCGGCGTCCCGTACACGTTCAATAGCTCGAATTCGTGCACTACGCCTTCTCAGAGCGAGGGCAGCAGTTTCTCGTGCTCGAATTTCTGCTACCACATCGATATTCGTAGAGCGAGTCAAGGCAATATGCTGGGCATTTCTGGTCCTTATCTGAGACGAATTTTGTGCATATCGATCTCGGCTACGAGCAAGCGCAGCTTGCCTACGCTGTTCTTGCGACAAAGAAGATTTACGTGGCATTCTCTGGAATTGGCTGTTAAAAAAAATTGGAAGAAAAAATACATAGCGAATGTTTGATTAGACCACATTAATAAAAGTGGTATTAATGAATGGGTTATGGCTAAGTCCTAGTAGAATTAACTTCCACTTCAAACTGTATACAAACGAATGACTTACCAAATCAAATATTTCCAAGATTTGTTTTGTTGTTTTAACCACTTCAACTTTTCACTTCTACACAAACGTTTAAAAAAAACTCGCACTGTAAAAAATACTGCACCACTTGTATAAGTTGTAACTCGGCAACTGTCAATCACAGACTAATCCGCAGCTTAGGCGTACGCGTCAATAAATACTCGTAAGTTGGTGATTTACCTGTTAATTTGGTTATCCTTTTCTTTTTCCCTACATACAGGTAGTGCACGTGTCGATGATGCAATTTTACGACATTTGGTAACCCTTTTTAGAAGGGTCTTAGGTAAATTAGGTCGCTTGTGCACTGTAATAAATGTGCAGGTGTGCGCACCTGATACCTATTGTTAATATTGCGTAATTTTAAGAAAAATTAAAAATAACCAGGTATATAATTTCTACAAAATACCTTCTAAATATAAGGAGTTTTTCAAGAGGAAGATGCGATCCGTTTTTGAAATAAACATCAATAACTTAGGCAGGTCCACCAATAATTGTATAATGCGATAATTCAGATTATTTCTATATTTTGATCATTCTTGTTATACTATTATATATTAAGAAGTCCTCAGATTTTAAATTACCATTGTTGATTATACAAAAACCGTCATAGCTTCGATGCTGTTAGCCTTTATATATTTTGTTCGACATATTTGATGTCTGCAAGGGTATATAAGCTTCGGCTTGCCGAAGCTAGCTTCCTTTCTTGTTCTACATCAAATCGATTCTTAATTGCAAAAAGAAAAAGATAGTTGATTCCTTGGTCTATTGATGTTCATTTTACACGATCAGTAGATCAATCTAATTCGTATTTACTTTTTAAATAATTCTTTTCTGACCCCATCTTAATTTCATAAATAAAATATTTGCCGTCGGCAACAACAACTTTCGTTTTGCTAAGGGGTCGATAAATCTATTGCCAAAAGTTATCGTTAATGCTGCCGTACTTGTAGTGGAACAAAAAAAACCACTTAAAACTACTTATAAAATGATTCCGAAATGTCAGACATATTAAAAACACATATGTTGCATCTAAGATGTGTTGATTTTCTTAAATCAATCAATTTCTGCTTTCTTTTGGCTTCAAAACAGGCAATTGAAAATATAAATGCAAACTAGTCAGCTGTTTGAACAGTGAGAAACGATGAAAAAATGAAACGTTCCGATAACAAAACGATGACAAAAAAATTGTGAAAACCGGAGCACCTAAAACTAAAACGTACGTTTTTGCCCAAAAACGAAAACGAAAAAAAAGTGAAAACCGGAGCCTGCCTGTATATCTATATTTGTAATCAATGTTGTGTCAGGGTTGCCTTGGGTCAATAATTTAACCCTTTCATGCCCAAATTAATCTAGGGACGCATAGAAAATATTTAACGCCTCATTCCCAAGCCCGGCAAACCTGATAGTGAACTATCGTCATATCGTCCAATTAGCCTGTTGACAGTGTTCTCCAAAGTACTCGAAAGAGTATTTTTGCGTAGATTACTGTCAATTATGGAAGACAACAGTTTGCTGCCCGACCACCAATTCGGATTCAGACGCTGCCATGGCACTCCTGAACAGTGCCATCGGCTAGTCGAAAGAATCCTCCAGGCACATGAGAGGAAAAGATATTGCTCAGCGGTCCTTCTGGACGCAAAACAGGCGTTCGACAGGGTCTGGCACACAGGCCTTTTGTACAAATTAAAAAACCTTTTTCTCAAGTCGTACCTGCACAAAAGGAGTTTCTACGTGCGATGTGGAGACGAAGAATCCGACCTTATGGAAATCAAAGCAGGAGTACCCCAAGGCAGTGTACTGGGCCCCGTCCTCTACATCATTTACACGGCAGACCTACCGGTCATCAATGACGACAGACTGCTGGTGGCTACATATGCAGATGACACCGCATTCCTCGCAGTTGCTAACAGGCAAACAGCTTCTCTAATTATTCAAAAACAGCTGGATGCGTACGGCAAATGGCTGGCCAGGTGGAACATAGTGGTGAACGCAGAAAAATCCTCCCACGCCACTTTTGCCAAAAGAAGAGGGAACTGTCCGCCGGTCAGCCTTAACCAAGTGGTGATTCCTCATAGCGATTCTGTAAAATACCTGGGGCTCACTCTCGACCGACGGCTCACCTGGAGCAAACACATTAAGGCGAAGAGAGCGCAAGTCAGCCATAAGCTACGGCAGCTTTACTGGCTTATTGGGAGGCACTCGAAGTTAAAATTGAGGAACAAGCTCCTGCTATACAAGGCTATAATCAAGCCTGTATGGACCTACGGGATCCAGCTCTGGGGTACCGCCTCCAACACGAACATTGCGGCCATCCAGCGAGTGCAAAACAAGGCGTTGCGCATAGCCTCTGGAGCACACTTCCTAACCTCCAATGAAGAGCTGCACACGACGCTGAAGACCCCATGGGTGGCTGAGGAGATCAAAAGGATAAGCACCAATTACACGGCGAAACTGTCAGACCATGACAACCCACTGGTTATTAACTTGCTGGACAACAGCACCACCACAAGAAGACTCAGGCGTTACCATCCCCTGGACTTGCCATTCAGAGACCCAGGCTAAGGCATCCCATGACCTTTTTCCTATCCCTACCCTAAAAATTAAATTTCATTAACTATGTCAATGTAATCATAAAATTTGATGATTGTCCCTGCACGGACAGATTTTAAATAAACTCTGGCAAAAAAAAATAAATAAAAAAAAATAAATAAATGATTAATAGGAACCCCAAGTAACGTTCATATCGATTTTCGATACTCTAAGTCCTTTGGTATGTCCTTACTGCAATGTTGCCTTTAGACCTTTGAAAAAATCAACACTCTTTATAAAACAATTTTCAAGCCCAACTATATACTTTTATCATAGTCTTACCTGTTTTAAAGATATGTACGTACTTATTTTATTAGTATTTGTCACTAATTTTAGTTAATCGCACTATTTGCACGGACACTTTTTGGTAAAATTTTTCGGCAGCTGTGGTCGCTTCGAATCATAAGTGATAACTCAGCACACGCTGCAGCTGCATTCGCCAAAATTACCAACAATTAAACAACATTAATAAGGGGAATCGCCTATAAAAAAATCCACAGGGATAAATATAGGTATAAAAATGGATAGACGTAGACGATTATATCGATCATATTAACTTTTTATGACAATGAACAATTAGAAATCGCTACAAACAAAAGTTCGCCGTTTGTCTCAAAGATCATTGCAAAACAATATGACATGTTGTGTAAGATTAGTAAAAACAAAACTACTGCGTTTGTCAGTCAATATGTGTTTATATAATGAAAATGAACGCTCAACATCGCAAGATGTAACAGGAGTATTTGCATATGCATTCAGTTCAGCAGGTGATAAATTCAGGATAAGATCCGCACCTTCTCTAGAACTATCACTGAGATTTCCTTCTAACATTCGCGATATGTCCTGAAGAATAAGAACTGAAAGCATGAAATATGGAATAAAAAATGAATCTTAAAATATAAACTGCATCATAATTGTTCCATTCGATGATACATATTTTGATTGATTAACGACGCAACGATGTTTTGTTTACATTATTTATTATCGAGTATAAGGCAAACGACAGAAATTTCATAATATTTGAGCCAAACATATCTTTCTATAGGTTTTCAGACACTTTAATGCTCAAAATATGGATTTATTCAAGTGATTGTGTAAAATATGGATTTATAGGAAAAAAAGGCGAAAATATGGAAATAAATATTTTTTCATTTAAAAACATAACTGTGTTAGCCCTGGACATAATAATTCATAGAAACATAATAATTAACTTAAACATGAGAATACACATTTTTCATCCTGTCAAAAAACTCTTTACATAAAACTAATTATCGTAAGTTAAATCTAAATATTAAGAAACTTATACTATTTAAGGCCAGGTTCCTCTGAACAATTTTGACAATATGAAAATTTTTTTTTTTTTCATAAATTGCTACCATATACTTGTCGAAATAGTATAAAATTAGTCCCGAAGGTCAGCAAGGCCGAGAAGTAGGTGTAAAAGAGTGAGGAGCGCTGCTGGTAGTACGGCCGCTCGAACGCCTTAAAAACTTTAAACTGATTTTTCTCCGAACCACGTTTTTTCGCATGGGTGACACTCTCATTTCAAAACTATTGCACTTATCGATTTGAACCAAACGGCATTTTACTCTCAAGATGTCTGGCTATGGCCGGTACCAGAACCAGAAATATTCATTATTTGTTAAAAAAGTTATAAACAATTAAAAGTGAAAAAAAGGGTTAAAAAAATTCAAAAGTCACAGCTGAGGTGAACTTACAAAACTAGCTGTTGTAAACAAACTAGTTGACATATCCCACTCAAATCTCGCTTCTTAATGGAGAACGGTCGTATCAACTTGGCAAAAAAAAAAATTTTTCAAATATCTCTTACGCGGCAATTTAAACGGGAAATTCCGGGTACTTTATTGTCACAATGTATAACGTATTTTTATGTTCACTTTGCGGATGACATGTTGTAATCTTGTGTTATTCCACCTTTTCGGCCACGTTAAAAAAACTTTTTCGAGCACTTTTTTTTCAAAGAACAACGACACGTAGAAAAATGAAATCCCGAAATAAGTAGTCACGTGGAAAGTTTCGAGTGATCGATAGAAGTTTATTGACACCCACAAACAGAAGGTACTAGAACGAATATTCGAAATATTGAGATGGCACAACTCTGACAATGGCCCAACCCTGACAACATTCCCCTACGGTTTTCAGAGGAACCTGGCCTTAAATTAAGTTTTAGTATTTTGTGTGACCCCCCCTTAGCATTAGCAACAAGCTGGATACGTTTTTTCATTGAGTTTACTAACTTTGAGCGCTTGACGATTTTTGGCCTGCTTTTTATACCCTTGCAGAGCAAAAGGGTATTACAATTTCAGTCAGAAGTTTGCAACGCAGTGAAGGAGACACCTCAGACCCCATAAAGTACATATATTCTTGATCAGCATCACGATTAGAGTCCAAATCCGTCTGTACGTCTGTCCGTCTGTCGGACTATCATGCCAACTAACAGTTCGGCTGATAAGTCCCGGGACTAACTAAGAAGAACGCATTTTTTTTCGAAAATTCTTTTTTATTATTCAAGGTAGTTCCCTTCGAGGGCGATACACCGACTATAACGATCCTCTAACTTTTCGATGGCATTTTTAAAATATTCTTTGTCTTTGTCCCCAAAAAAGGCCTCTGTTTCGGCAATAACTTCCTCATTGGTCTTGAATTTCTTCCCAGCGAGCATTCTTTTTAGATCTGAAAACAGGAAATAGTCACTGGGGGCTAGATCTGGGGAATATGGAGGGTGCTGAAGCAATTCAAAGCTCAATTCATGCAATTTTGCCATCGTTTTCGCCGATTTGTGACACGGTGCGTTGTCTTGGTGAAACAGGACTTTTTTTCTTCTTCAAATGAGGCCGTTTTTCTGCGATTTCTTCCTTCAAACGCTCCAATAACCCAATATAATAGTCGCTGTTGATGGTTTGGGCCTTCTCAAGGTAGTCCACAAAAATGATTCCACGTGCATCCCAAAATACGGACGCCATAACTTTGCCAGCTGACTGTTGCGTTTTTCCACGCTTTGGAGTCGGTTCATCTCGCCAGTCCACTCCGATGATTGCCGATTCGACTCTGGGGTATAGTGGTGGAGCCAGGTTTCATCCATTGTCACATACCGACGAAAAAATTCGTTTTTATTTCGCTTGATCAGTGCCAAATACTGCTCGGAAGCGTCAACTCGTTGCTGTTTTTGGTCAATTGTGAGCTGGCGCGGCACCCACTTTGCACAGAGCTTGCGCATGTCCAAATGTTCATGTACGATATGCCAAACACGCTCCTTCGATATCTTTAGAGTATCAGCTATCTCTGCCAACTTCACTTTACGGTCACTTAAAATAATTTTGTGGACTTTTTTGACATTTTCGGGGGTAACCACCTCTTTTGGGCGTCCACTGCGTTCAGCATCATTTGTGCTCACACGCCCACGCTTGAAATCAGCAAACCATCGGCAGATTGTTGTTTTCGATGGATCAGAGTCTGGATAACATTCGTCAAGCCAAATTTTGGTTTCGACGGTATTTTTACCCATCAAAAAATAATGTTTGATCAATACCCGAAATTCGCCTTTTTCCATTTTTCTCGGAGTTGCAAAAGTTGCTTTACTCACGCGGCTATAACTTACGAACGGATTGTCCTATTTTTTTTTCAAATTTTTGTATGTTTCGTTTAAATGCTTGTACCCAATAGGAAAAATATTGAAACAATTTTAGGGGCGCCCCCTATATATCAGTCCCGGGACTTATCAGCCGGCCTAATATTTGTATTTGTCATTGATTTCACGGCAGTAAGAAAATCCAGAGATCCTCGGCGATTAATCATTGTGACGTGAGTGCCTCGCTCCCTCATTTCATCCAAAGTCCATATTCCCTCTCTTTCTCTCTCTCCTTTGCAGGACAACATCTTGAATTTGAGTTTCGAGTTTGAGTTTGCGCGCCAAACGAATGTCCTGTTCTCTGATTTGAAGTTAGAAGAAATTCCTCTTGCAGCGAGTTGTACTTTACGTCATTTTGGATCCTAGTTCTACCATAACTGAAAAATAGTTCCTTGAACTTTTGCGGTTTTGTTTATCTTGTGGCTTAGTCCTGCTCAATTGTCCTTGGTGAATTAAAAAAAACGTATTTAATAAACTCCGAAATGATGGGTGAAACCTTTGAAATGAATACATACAATAAAAACAATACATACAACAAATCAAAATTCAATAATTTTGCTTTATTTTCCAATATCATTTTTAATTTTGCTTAAAGCTAACAAATTTTTGTACTTAGTGTTGGAATATGATATCAAAACCAACATCACAAATGTGGTCACACTGCCTAATCCTTTTCTTTATGAATAGTTATCGATATTTCTGTCCTACTTCTCTCTCTTCGTTCTGATCCCTTGAACTGGCTGGTTGTGTGCGCATTAAAATAAATGAATATAAAATCAAAGTGAATATAAATACTGTCTTTTATTTAAAACAAAATACTATAACTTCCAATACTTAGAGTTTAGACTTATTAACTATCTTTACAACTATTATATTATATTATTTTGTTTGTTTAATATTTTTTTGTTAATTTTTATTTACATTTAATAACCCAAGAAAATGGTAAAACTTGGCTCAAATAAAATTGTTTTAATGATATTGCCTAAAAAGGCTAATTACCTGGGTTTTTCAATCAAATAAATGCTCAATATCCCCGGCCATTGGATCATCGAAATCGCCATCGCTCACCTGAAAGGGGCAAAGGGAGATTATGAGGATAAGCATAGTCTTGACAACCGTTATGTTCTGTGACCACCTGCGCAACAAGGTGAGGTCCTAATCCCTTCAAAACTGGCTTCATAAAGGCCATCTGCTCAAAGTAACGCCAATGACTGATTCCTTTCTTCAGCTGGTTCCCGTAGTACGTTTTTAGACCCTTGAACTTGAGCCTGCATACTCTTATCGGGACTTGCATCGATGTTGATATCTTCGTCCATGCCTATTGGGACTTATAAGCCCTATCGGGAGTATGCGGGTCCCATATCGACGGATTGGCGGCAACCTCCCGCAGCAACTTTCTCGTGTAAACTTCATTCCACCGGCAGGACCACTCCATTTTACTCCTATGGAAAAACAAAAAGGTTTGGGTTTGGGTTCGGGTTTGACTGCTGCACGAAAGTTTTTTACATTTTTTTACCTTGCCGGGAAATTGTCGGCCGGGAAATTTCCGGTGTTGTCGGTGTTGACTGTCAACTTAACAAATTTTTATAAATCGCGAGCGAAATGTTTGCTGGAATGTAACTTTAACTTTATAAATTCTTTAAAATCGGAAAGTTTTTGTATACTGTATTGTTCCGAACTAAATTGGATGTGAAGTGTGAAGTGGTTCGACTGCTAATGCAAAGTGCCTTTACTGAGCTTAGTTTTTATACCCTTGCAGAGCAAAAGGGTATTATAAATTCAGTCAGAAGTTTGCAACGCAGTGAAGGAGACACCTCAGACCCCATAAAGTATATATATTTGTCGGAGTGTCGTTAGTCTTTTCCATTTTTTGAATCGAATCCTCAGCAGCAAGTTCTGCTCGTTTACCAGGCGCTTTCTGAACTGAGAGTTTACTTTCCAAATTTATACTTTCTACTCAATTCTTATACATTGTTAGTCATCTCTTTCTAACATGTATGTCAGCGCTTAACGAACACACCTCTCTTGGCAGCAGTCTAAATCTGTCCTGCTCTGCCATGCTTTCACTCAATTTCTAACTTCCTTTTTTAATAGTCCCTGCTTCGCATTAAAGAAGGCCCCGCTTCACCTGTTCTGACCAAGAGAACAAAGTAGGCCCCGTTTCATTTGATCCGACATATTCTTGATCAGCATCACGATTAGAGTCCAAATTCGTCTGTACGTCTGTCCGTCTGTCTGTCTGTCTGTCTGTCTGTCTGTCTGTCTGTCTGTCCTCCTGTCGGTTTCTATGTAAACTAGTCTGTCAGTTTTAAAGCTATCTCGCTGAAACTTTGGCAAAAGGTGTGCGGTTATTGCACGCAGTATATAAGTCGGAACGAGCCGGATCGGCCGACTATATCGGATAGCTCCCATCAGGGGCGGACGAAGGGGGGTGTCCGGGGGGTCCGGACCTCCCCCAAAAACCCAGACTTTTTCAAATTCCCTTTCAGCACTCGGTCTTTCAACCATGTAAACTAAAAAAATTTTTGATCGGACCCCCCCCCAAAAAATTTTTTCTGCGTCCGCCCCTGTTTCCCAGCAATCTGGTTCATCTTGTCGCGTCTGGCAAAGTCTAATCGTTTTTTCTTATTTATGTCCGAAATGTACATTTATAAAATTAATAATTATTTAAGTTTGTTCAGATTCGCAATCTGGCCCCACAGTGTCAATACGGAGAGTTTGGGCAAAGGGAGCAATTGCTGCTGTTGGCGGGAGAGAGACAAATTCAGCGCACAGTGGTTGCGCCCATAGGCCAAAAATAAAAAAAGTCACACCAACAAAAATGTACGAAAAGTAAAGAAATCGTTTCTAAATTGTCCAAGCTTCTTGATGGCAAACTATATTTTTCTGTAAATCTTACGCTTCTTTCTAAAAATAGAATTAAAGTTGTAAGAAGGTGTTCATTTGCACAGCGCAGCTTGAGCGCATTGCGAACATTTCATAGCAAACCCGAACTTTGAAGTGGTCAGTTCATTTATTACGTGTCCAAAATTAAAATATTTGTAATGGATTTTGAAGTTGAAGGTATTTTCTAAAATTTGAGATATTATAAAAAAACGTACTTGCTAAACTGTTCTTGTTATATAAATTTGAAATAATAGGTCAAAATATGGCCCAACCCTGACAACATTCCCCTACATGTTTTTTGTCTATATTTCGAACGTCTTTTTTATGTTTAGCTTAAGTTTTAGTAGTGACGCCACAAAAATCCACAAATAAGTTGTATACCAATGTGTTCGCCTGGCTCTAAGGATAATAAATGTGTAAATTTTTTTTGCAGAAATTTGCAGATGTGCTTAAAATAGTTAAAATTCTAACACCGTCTTAACTTTTGTAGGGTCAGTTTTGCACTTCAAAAATTTGTTTTCGCTCGTGGGCTTGTTGTGCTGTTCTTCGTCTTGCTCTGTCTGCTTCTTTTGAGTTTGTGTTTATTTTTTTTTCATTTATTGATTTCTTTTTTCTTTTTATTTATTCCCTTGCTTAAAAATTGAATAGGTTCTTCTTATAAGTGTGTATTCTCACGTTTATATGTTTTTAATGTATGGTGCAGCGAAGAGGGTAGCGCACTCAAAAGGCGAACAAAATTGATTGAAGGTATAGAAGTGAATATTATAAAAAACGGCTATATTGTTTACAAGAGTGAAGTGCTTGTAAATAACTTATAGTATAAATATTATTTTATTTCTTATGATCTGACCATAAGAAGTGATTTTAGGACTGCTCTGTCATCAAAGCGCCACCACTGATCCAATCGTTCCTATGGAAGCTATAGGATATAGTGGTACGATCAGGTCAATTTTTTTATAATGTACACTGCCGCTCAACTGAATAGGTTCATGATCTCAGAGGAAGTAATTTGTCTATAATTCCTAAACCAGTGTACCGATTTCCATAATTTTTTTTTCTTTGACTCTTGAATCATTTTATAATAAAATGCTGAAGAAGGTTTTTCAAAAACATATTATTTATTCCTTATTTAATTTATTCTTCTGAAAGGTTAACAAAATTCATGATTTTTTTTTCGGTCATCTGAATAGGTTCAACCTAAAACAATTAAAATTATTTAAGTAACTAAGGATAATTTTCATATTTTTTGAACTTAGCTGATACTTATGAACATTTTTAAAGTACATTTTACTAATTTTAATAAAAAGTGAACCCTCCGTTGTCCGATATAACATCATATACACGACCGGGAAGCGAGCTTTACAAATTGTGCAGTATTTGCAGTGAAATGGTTGTCCAGGCTATTTTAATTGCCTTAACTAAAGTTGTTTTGCAAGAAAATTACCTGCCTCCTTCATATATCTTGCGCGATAGCAACCCTCATACGATTTCGATTATATTAAGGTCAGGTGAATATGGGGGCCATTCAAGTAAGTCCACATTTTGAGCCTTAATCCACTCTTTTACCACCCTAGCTGTATGATGGGAGCGTTATCGTACTGGTAAGACCATTTGATAAAGTGAAAAGTACTTAAATAATCAGGAAACTCAGCCTTTATGATAGATTTGTAGGTTTCCGCGCTCGTTTTGCAAGTAACAAATTAAAGGTCGCAAGTGCCAAAGACTGATACCGACCCCCACACCATTACCCCACCCTCACAGCTATGTCGACGGCTAAGGAAATGCTCTTCCTTTCGAAGATCGTGATAATAATAGTTGTAGCTATTGATTTACGCTTCTAAATTAAATTGATTTTGGTGTGGGGGTCGGTATCAGTCTTTGGCACTTGCGACCTTTAATTTGTTACTTGCAAAACGAGCGCGGAAACCTACAAATCTATCATAAAGGCTGCGTTTCCCTGATTTTTTAAATACTTTTCACTTTATCAAATGGTCTTACCAGCAGGATAACGCTCCCATCATACAGCTAGGGTGGTAAAAGAGTGGATTAAGGCTCAAAATGTGGACTTACTTGAATGGCCCCCATATTCACCTGACCTTAATATAATCAAAAACGTATGGGGGTTGCTATCGCGCAAGATATATGAAGGAGGCAGGTAATTTTATTGCAAAACAACTTTAGCTAAGGCAATAAAAACAGCCTGGACAACAATTTCACTGCAAATACCGCACAATTTGTATAGCTCGCTTCCCGATCGTGTATTTGATGTTATATCGGACAACGGAGGGTTCACTTTTGATTAAAATTAGTAAAATGTACTTTAAAAATGTTCATAAGTATCAGCTAAGTTCAAAAAATATGAATATTATCCTTAGTTACCTAAATAATGTTATTTGTTTTAGGTTGAACCTATTCAGATGACCCAAAAAAAAATCATGAATTTTGTTAACCTTTCAGAAGAAAAATTATATAAGGAATAAATAATATGTTTTTGAAAAACCTTCTTCAGCATTTTATTATAAAATGATTCAAGAGTTAAAGAAAAAAATTATGGAAATCGGTTCACTGGTTTAGGAATTATAGACAAATTACTTCCTCTGAGATCATGAACCTATTCAGTTGAGCGGCAGTGTATGCAAAGTCTGGACAAAATTTTGTGCCGATCGGGCCACGCCTTCATTTCCGCCCCATAGAAACCAATGCACCCTGGGACAAAAATGTACAAAATATCCATGAAAATTGGGCCAATATATCCAATAAATTTTAAATATATAGAAAATAACTTTATTAAATATACCCTCAGTCCCCTTTCCCCTCCCGCCCTACCAATCTTCAGCTTTCAAACTAAAAAATGCATCTTGAACAATTATAATATATTTATTAAATTAATTTTTAATCACTTTCAACATCTAAATCAAAGGAATAGGCTTCGCTACATTCAAATGTATCCAAGTCATCATCATCATCGTTATCTGTCGTAGGATAACTATTTAGGAAATTGACATTTGGTGGCTTTAAAAGATCAATAACTTGTAACGAATCTTCTCAGGCTGGGATAGACCTCAGACGTGCCAGAGATCCTTACAAGCAATTTGTAATTCACAGGGGGGAACTTGTTTAAGATAGGAACTGTAGAGCGCGGATTTCGGATTAACGGTACTCCGGCTTTGGGCACACTGCGCACCCTGTGGCAGGCTTTGCGCCGTTAGCGAGAGGAGAGCGGAGCGGGAGGGGGTGCTCCCACGTGCCTGTGAGACACCGAGATTAGGTTTGGACACTTGATACGGGAATAGGGTGTGACTCCGACAGGGGCACGCCGACGTTCTCTGGGTTGACCAGGAATTGTCGTAGCCACGCCTGAGGGATCGGTAACTACTGGCAGGGATCGGGATATAAATCCAACAGGGGCACGCCGACGTTCTCTGGATCGACCAGGAATTGTCGTAGCCACGCCTGAGGGATCACTAACTACTGGTAGGGATCGGAGAGGTTAGAGTTAGTGTTAGTTGTTATGAAGTCTACGAAATCAAGTACGCACGGGAATTAAATATTCACAATATATCACTTCACTTTATTTGTCAAAATCCTAACCTGTTTTCCCTGCTGCTGCGCCGAGGTTTATTTGTTAGTTAAGCCGCGGTGGCTGTATGGCGCGTGGTTATGTGTTAAGCCGCGGTGGCTGTAGTACGCGTCGCGAAACACGTGATCGGGGTTACCTGTTTGCGTGTGTGTGGTTATGTCTTTTCCTTCTGCGGCGGACCGGGGCAGAAGCCGAGTTTGGAGCGCACGTCTGCTCGCTTCGGCTGTCCGGAAAGGAAGAGATCGAGTTACCATCCCGATCCTCTGACCAGGCTGTCAACGTGGCGATTTTTGACAGCGTCGCGATCTGGCCACGGATCAGCTGTCAGCGTGTTAATCGATAGTGCCGTAAATGGCAACGTTGGTGGCAACGCGAAGTAAATGGCAATGTCGTTGATAACGCGAAATATATGGCAATGTCGTTGATAACGCGCAATAAATGGCAACTTGGTTTAGCTTAATTTTGAATCTTATTTTATGTAGGGATTAACTGATTTACTTATAACTATAATAACAAAGACTTCAAAGTGTTTCTCTTACATGACTAATTAATTAAGACTAGGAAAAACTAATAAAGAAAACAAAACAAAAATGTGCGCCTCTTGGGAATTAGGCGTCACACCCCCTTCCTACTTCGGGGAGGGGTCGAAAAGGATCGAGATGGAGCCGTTTGTGCGGCTGGTGATCCGGTAATTTCCCTCAGGGCGTTGGAGGCGGTACCGCTGACGGGACCTAGCTTCCCGTGCTCGTGCCTCGACGATGTCCGCGATGTTGGTGGGGATCCTTCCGTCCAGCGTATTACAAGTCCACCCCTGCGGGGGAACTATCCTGATTTCCCCTGCTTCCTGTTCCGACGCAGCTGGAGCGCCTCCATCTGGCAACCAGTCCAGGACCAGGCTCTCTACCTCCGGTGGGAGCTCGGCCATCAGAGCGTCCATTGCCTCGTCCGATATTCCCAGCTCCAGTATGTCAGCGCTGGCTTCCGAGGAAGGTCGATCGTGGGTAGGATGCGCGGTGGCACTCGCTGTCGGCTGGGGTTGGGGTTGCTGTGCGCGCTTCCTCCTGCGGCTGCGGCGGAATACGGCAACGTCATCTTCGTCGGAATTGCTGGACTGAGACGACCAGGTCATAGGCTTCCCGCTAGCCGTATCCGACGGTTCCGCAGGGTTCGGCTGCCGGGTGGCGAGGTGCACGGCATCATTGCTCTCCACACGCAGCATCCTGAGGGTGACCGGGATGCGATGGGAAGTGGCGTGAGTGCTTCCCCAGGGAGAGGTGTCGCGGTCGACCGGTTCGTCGAAGTAACGCGTGGAGCCTAAGGCTACATGGAGGTCATTGGTAGCTGGCGTCAAGCCCAAGGCTGCGTCAGGAGCGGCGTATGTATACTCTGGCTGACCAGCCATGTAGATGTTCCCGTGGTCCGGGTGCAGCACGGTGCTGACTGCGGTGCTTGGCAGGGCCGTCAGGTCCAAGGCGTCGTCAGAGGCGGAGTGTACGCGCTCCTGACGAGCCTGACCGGTGGTTAGGTGTCCAGCGGGCGACGCAGTGCTGAGACTGGTCCGTGGCGAGACTGTTAAGTCCAAGGCGTTGTCAGAGGCGGAGTGTACGCGCTCCTGACGAGCCTGACCGGTGGTTAGGTGTCCAGCGGGCGACGCAGTGCTGAGACTGGTCCGTGGCGAGACTGTTAAGTCCAAGGCGTTGTCGTGAGCGGCCTTTATGCGTTCTGGCTGGCGCACCATGTCGATAGTGGGGTGCCCGGTGGGCAGCACAGCGCAGAAGCTGGTGTGTATGGCGTCGTTGGCGGCGTCCGGAGCAGCGTGGGCGCGCTCGTGTCGACGTGCCAGGTGGTTGATTGAATGCCCTGGGGGCAACGTATCGATGGGTGCGGTACACGGCGGGACCGACAGGTCCAGGGCGTCGTCGTGAGCGGAGTTTGCGCGCTCGGGCTGACGAGCCTGGTCGGTGACTGATTGCCCAGTGGGCGACACCGTGCTGCTTGACGAGGCCATGGGGTCCTGGACGTCGTCGACGTCACTCGGGTCGAGGCCTTCGAGCGCGAGGTAAGGCTCCGGTGACGCTGGGAATTCGACGATTGGATCATCGGTTGGCCGAAAAGGCATCCGGATCCAGCACGACGTGTAGTGGACCTGGAGCAACTGAATCCAGTGGCTGTATCGGGTGACGTACCTCTCATAGTGTTCATGGAACTGGTGTGGAACGCCCCCGTAGCCGACTCCAGCGTCGCTCGGCGTGTCCCGTCCGTCGCTGGCTCCCTCGTCGGCGTACTGTGGCCCGTCGTTATCTTCGCTGTCGTCCTGGGCGTAGACCTCCGGGGATGGGGCATAGCGAGGTTCCTGGTAGTACCACGGCGATGCGCCTCCGTAGTGGGATTCGTCGTCGCTCCATGGGTCGCGTGGTCCGCTGGCCCACTCGTCGTCGCTGACATCCTCAACATATGCCTCCGGGGGAGGGCCATAGCGTGGTGTGGCAGGACGGCGAGGGCAAGGAATTTCCTCATCGCGGTGAGGACTGGCGTCCGGAGCAGAGTGGTCTGCGTCCGACCCGTTGGGTGACCGGGCGAGAGGTGACCTCGTCGGTGCTGGCTGCGTCCCACGTCGCAGGCGCGGATCGCGGGGCTCGGGTGACGAAGCCCGGGGTGGAGTCGCATCGCTGCCGCTGTCGTCGCATAAGTCGATAATCTCCTGGTTGTCCATGGTAGCTTCCTACTAAATATTTTAAAATTAGGCCTTATCTAGCTTAGAATACGAATAGGTATATATATATGGGCGCGTGAAAGACTCCTAAAATCGGGCAGCAGCTAACAAACTTCCTAACGGTGAATCAAGTCTTAAAGCTAACAATAGTTTGGTGGTTTGTGCTTATAATCACCCCTCGATGATACTTGGTGTCGTCGCTTCATCTTCTTCGGCTGGAACGGGTAGGCACGGGCTTCGTGCGTCTTCGTGGTCATCATCTTCGGATTCGCTGATGCCTGTGGAGGAGGGAGAATGGAAAGCTTTTAAATCTGCGATATTGGCTAACCGCCCCTTTCGTTCGCCGGGGAGACGTAACCGAACGATATTGGGAGAGGTGAAGGCCACAACTTTATATGGTCCATCAAACTTCGGCGCAAACTTGGCCGCGAATCCTTCGGAAGCCTTAGAAAGGTGGTGTTGTCGCACCAAAACAAAGGATCCTAGGGCCGGACGCCATTCCCTGCGGCGGAGATTGTACTGGTGACCCTGATCTTTGCTTGCTCTCTGTATATTTCCTTGGACGATGCTGTAGATTTCCCGTAAGTGGTCGGCTCTCTGTGTGGGTGACTGCGGAACGGTTCCAGTTCCTGGGGTGACTTGATCGTACCAAGCTTTGGGTAACCGCGGTTCTCTGCCTTGTAGCAGGAATGCCGGGCTGTATCCCGTGGAGTCGGAGACGCTGGAGTTCAATGCGAGAGTGATTTCGGGGATGAGAGTGTCCCATGTGTTCTGCTGATCGCCTAGGTACTGCGAGATCATCGTCTTGATTGTGCGGTTCGCCCTTTCGGTGGGGCTTTCGCGAGGACAGTAGGGTGCGGTATACTGGAGCTCTACTCCTATGTCTGATAGAAAAGTTCGAAATACTTTGCTAGTAAATTGAGTGCCATTATCGCACACCAATTTCTTCGGCGCTCCGAAGTGACTTAGCACTCGTTCACGGAAGGCTCGAATTAGAGACGCCGAGGTTGCTTTGCGTAGCGGGATAAGTTCAATCCATTTAGTGAATGCATCGAAGAAAACAAGTAGCATGTGGTTTCCTTGCTTGGAACGGGGCAGCGGGCCTACGAAGTCTGCGCACAACACTGCAAATGGTTCCTCTACCTGTCTCGTGAGCATCATGCCGGCTTGCCTTCGTTGGTCTGCTTTAAACTTTTGGCACAAGACACATTTTCGTACATATGGCCCGACGTCGCGAAACATGCCAGGCCAGTAGTATTTCTGGGAGATACGGAGGATGGTCTTCCGTACCCCCAAGTGACCTGCTGTGGGCGCGTCGTGGCATTCTTGTAGAATTCGTTGGCGGTGTTCGCCTGGCACACATAACTTCCAAGGTATGTAGTCCTGGTCGTCGGGTCGATGTCCTAAGTGGCGATACAATTCTCCGTTCTCGACGATGTAATCCGGAAACTTTTGTGGGTTATCCTTGATGTCCTGTAGTTTGCGTTGAATCCACTTACATCGCTGGTTGCCGGTCGTGATCCGCTGGAGCCTCTCTAACGGCTGTCGAGATAAAGCGTCTGCGACTACGTTGTATTTTCCTCGGCGGTATTGGACATCGTATTGATATTGTTGTAGCTCTAGCGCCCATCTGGCGATTCTTCCCGTGGGGTTCTCTATATGGTTCAGCCACTTAAGCGCTAAATGATCGGTGATTACATTAAAACAATAGCCTTCGAGATAACATCTGAGCTTGCGAATTCCCCAGACGATCGCCAAACATTCCTTTTCCATTGGGGAGTAGTTAAGCTCGGCCGCGTCTAGTTTGCGGCTCACGTAGGCTATCACTCGTTCCTGCCCGTTGATGGTTTGAGTTAAAACACCGCCTAGTCCGTAATTACTAGCATCGGTTTGCAGAGTCATTTTCTCAGTAAAATCGGGGCACGCTAGGACGGGTGCGTCTGTCAAAAGTTCCTTGAGCCGATCGAAGGCCGAGTTCTGCTCCTCTCCCCAGGTCCACTTCTGGTTCTTTCTGAGTAAGTTGGTCATTGGTTGGACCACTGATGCAAAGTTGGGGACAAATCTCCGGTACCAGGAGGCCATTCCTAAACAACGTCGTAATTCTCGGATATTTTGTGGCGGGTTCAACTTTCGCACCGCGGAGACTTTCTCTGGGTCTGTATGGATGCCTTGGTTGCTAATAACATGTCCTAAATACGTTAGTTTTTGCTGAAAGAAAGAGCATTTTTCTTGGTTGATACGCAAGTTGGCTCCTCTAAGTCGTTCAAAGACCCGACAGAGATTATTCATGTGCTCTTCTAAGGTAGCCCCGATGACAATTATGTCGTCTAGATAGGCGAAGGCGTGCGGCTCCATATCCGGGCCAATCACGCTGTCCAACGCACGCTGAAAAGTAGCGGGGGCGGAGTGCAAGCCGAAAGGCATGACTCGCCACTGATAAAGTCCTCTCCCCGGTACTGTGAAAGCGGTGCTTTCACGGCTGTCTGGCGCCATAGGTATTTGCCAATATCCATTGCGCAGATCCAATGTAGAGATGTACTTCGCGTTCCTGAGTCTCTCTAGAATATGATTGATTCTAGGCAGTGGGTATGCGTCAGGAATTGATCGGGCGTTAAGCTGACGGTAGTCAACGCACATGCGCCACTGTCCAGTCTTTTTCCGCACCAGCACCAAAGGAGCGCTGTGCGGGCTACGAGAAGGTTCGATACACCCTTGCTCGAGTAGAGCGTCCACCTGTTGGTTAATGACCTCCTGCATGGCAGGATTCTTGGGAAAGTATCTCTGCTTACACGGTTTGTCATCTCGCATGGTGATCCTATGTTGGGCTATAGTTGCTACGCCCGTCATTCCCTCGAACTTCTTGAGCTGGATGTTAAGAAAGTTTCGTATCTGCCGTTCCTGTTCTTCGCTTAACTGTTGTGGTTCCTGTGATACTGTATCCGTGTCTTCCGTCGTGGTCTCGACGCAGTGGCTTGGTTCCACCGCCTGCTGCGTGTCCGGTTGCGGATGAGGCTCTGCCTCAGTAACCCGTGCTGGTTGACTCCGGGGATTCAAGGTCTCTTCCTCTTGTGTTTGTTTTGTCTTTCCTTGTTGCAGCCCATGCTTCGCAGCTCAACTGGATTGGGTGTTGGTGATAGCCGCAGCTCTGCTGTTCCGCAGCGCAGCGTCGTTCCTATACTACCAAGGAAGTCTAATCCTAAAATCAAGGGTTCTAGCATGGATGGCATGACAAGTAGTGGCACCTCGAGGAGGTCCTGCACTAGTGTGATCCTGGCTATGAATAGTTTTGACACCTCTATCCTTGAGTTATCGGCAAGACTTATCTGGGTTCGAATTTCTTTGAATTGATGCGGTTCGCCGACCGCATCGGCAAACTCCTGACTTACGAAACTGCGGGACGCTCCGGTATCTAGCGTGGCTAGCCTAGTCCGTCCTCCAACTTTTACTGTAGCCACTATCTTTCCGTCTTGTAATCTGAGGGGTGCGGTTACTGGGGGGTCCTTGACTCGCTGGTCCCCGGCGTATTCCGCGCGACGCGAGGACTCGGTCCATTTCCCGGCTGCGTATTACGGCAACAGTCGATGGTGCGAATTCCTTGTCTACCACAATCCCAGCAGGAATATCGTCTGTTGTTCCTTACGTCTGTACTTTGCGATGGTGTGATGATCCTGTTCGATATGGGCGCGGCCGGTTGTCGAGGTCCTAGCTCTGCGTTTGAGTTTCCCGGTCTATTTGGCGGGGCCTGAGTGTTCCAAGAGTGCTCCCGGGACGTCTGAGGTGGAGCGCGAGAAGCTGCGACTGGGGTTCGGCGGGAATTCTCCCGGCTTAGACTACGTTGTTTAACGGTTTCGAATTCTGTGGCGAGCTGGGTTAGCTCTCCGATGGTTTTAAATTCGTGGCGGCGTATGTACATTTGGTACTCCGGAGCAGCGTTCTCGTAGAGTCTGTTGAGTTCCTGTTGTTCGGTGTAGCCCGCGTGTCTCATGAGCACACGGAGATCCAGCACAAAGTCCTTAAAACTTTCTCCGTCTTGCTGGTCTCGCCCCCTTATCTTATCATCTAAACGTTGGAGGTACCGTGGAGGTAAGAAGAATTCCAAAAATTCCTTGCGGAAGGTTATCCAGTCCGCGCCCTGAAGCCGGCTGGTCTGAAACCATTTATCCGCCCGGTCAGTCAAAAGCTCGGCCATAGCCCGAGGAAGCGTCAGTAATTCGATGCCGTAGGAAACCGCGCGACTCTCCACCTGCTCGATAAAGGTGAGAGGGTCGGATCGGCCATCAAATTGTAATCCCCACTTGCGAATTCTTTCCGGGGTGCATGTAGAACTACGCGGAACTTCGATTCCCGGGACTCCTTGAGTCTGTGGAGCGTGTATGGTAATGCCGGGACTACCAAGCGGAGGATTGCCGGGGAGTAGATTACCCGGAAGAAGTAGTGAGTGTATATTCTTGTTTATAATCGCGCTTGAAACGGAGGCCTTATCGTCGGCGGCGTTGTCTTTCTCTTCGCCCGGGTTCGGGCTTGGAACACGCGAAGAAAAATGCATTTCGAGGGCCTTTAGCCTAGCCCAGATTGCGTCCGTCAGCTCCGAGTGCTTGACGAAAGCCGCGAAATTTTTCTGAAGGTCCTCGACGCGACCCCCGACGCGAACCCAAACTCTACTGCGAAGGCTAATAATTCCTCCTTACGACGGGAATATATCCAAGTCGTCCCCACACCAGGATTCTTAAGTCTAATTGGAACAGACTCACCGGGATTGATTGCTGCATCTTTGTCCTGCGCTGCGTTATTTAATTCCTCCATGGTTGGCATCTCTTCTTTAATGCGTTTGTGCTTGGGTATTTTCTGACCCAGCGTTTTATTTTATTTTGTATTGTGAGTTGTTGATTTAATTTGATTTTATTTGTTTGCAACGTGGCGTTTCGTGTTATGTCATTTATTCATCCATTATAATTTAATATATATATTTTTTTTTTCAGTGTATTATATTTGTATTTAAAATTCTTTTTTTTTTTCAGTGTATTTTATTCATATATAATTATTTATTTATTTTTCACAGTGTATTTTGTTTGTATATGTATATTTTGTTCCACTGTATGTCACTTTCGGGTTCACTTGTTAGGTTATAAATTTTCCTCTTCCATTGGTTATTTTTTTTTCGCTGGTTCACTTTGCTCACTGATTCACTGGTTCACTCGCTCGGTTTACTTTTCGGATCGCGCCGTTAGCTCGTGGGCTTTCTGCGGTACACTCGGTCGCGTTACTTTTCGTCACGTTTCGCATTTCTGATGATTTTGGCTTATTTTTCGGTGCTCCGAAACCGGATTTATTTTCTCCAAATTTTAACCTGCTCTACAAGATGGAATTTTCCTAGGATTTTACCCTACAAGTCCCTGTTCGGGCGCCATTTGTAACGAATCTTCTCAGGCTGGGATAGACCTCAGACGTGCCAGAGATCCTTACAAGCAATTTGTAATTCACAGGGGGAACTTGTTTAAGATAGGAACTGTAGAGCGCGGATTTCGGATTAACGGTACTCCGGCTTTGGGCACACTGCGCACCCTGTGGCAGGCTTTGCGCCGTTAGCGAGAGGAGAGCGGAGCGGGAGGGGGTGCTCCCACGTGCCTGTGAGACACCGAGATTAGGTTTGGACACTAGATACGGGAATAGGGTGTGACTCCGACAGGGGCACGCCGACGTTCTCTGGGTTGACCAGGAATTGTCGTAGCCACGCCTGAGGGATCGGTAACTACTGGCAGGGATCGGGATATAAATCCAACAGGGGCACGCCGACGTTCTCTGGATCGACCAGGAATTGTCGTAGCCACGCCTGAGGGATCACTAACTACTGGTAGGGATCGGAGAGGTTAGAGTTAGTGTTAGTTGTTATGAAGTCTACGAAATCAAGTACGCCCGGGAATTAAATATTAACAATATATCACTTCACTTTATTTGTCAAAATCCTAACCTGTTTTCCCTGCTGCTGCGCCGAGGTTTATTTGTTAGTTAAGCCGCGGTGGCTGTATGGCGCGTGGTTATGTGTTAAGCCGCGGTGGCTGTAGTACGCGTCGCGAAACACGTGATCGGGGTTACCTGTTTGCGTGTGTGTGGTTATGTCTTTTCCTTCTGCGGCGGACCGGGGCAGAAGCCGAGTTTGGAGCGCACGTCTGCTCGCTTCGGCTGTCCGGAAAGGAAGAGATCGAGTTACCATCCCGATCCTCTGACCAGGCTGTCAACGTGGCGATTTTTGACAGCGTCGCGATCTGGCCACGGATCAGCTGTCAGCGTGTTAATCGATAGTGCCGTAAATGGCAACGTTGGTGGCAACGCGAAGTAAATGGCAATGTCGTTGATAACGCGAAATATATGGCAATGTCGTTGATAACGCGCAATAAATGGCAACTTGGTTTAGCTTAATTTTGAATCTTATTTTATGTAGGGATTAACTGATTTACTTATAACTATAATAACAAAGACTTCAAAGTGTTTCTCTTACATGACTAATTAATTAAGACTAGGAAAAACTAATAAAGAAAACAAAACAAAAATGTGCGCCTCTTGGGAATTAGGCGTCACAAACTTTTAACGGGTAACAAAGTTCTTAATCCTCTTTTTCAAAGGATCCTCTATGTTTTTCTTTAGGTTTCCAATTCGATGCTGCAACACAAAGTTGTAAAGGCTTTCGGTTTCGCGTCCATGTGCCAGCCAATAGTCTAGCATTTTTGCATAACTCAGGTTTATGTTGTCTAGCAAAAAGTTTTTTTTTGTAAAATGGAGCAAAAACGAGCAAAAAAGGTTTCTGTTATCGTATTGTAAATAAACTCAAGAAGAAAACTGCGTTAATAGTTTTTATAATCCGGCACAATCCAATCCTACTTTTATTTCACGAAACACGAAAAATGCTAGTTTAAAAATGTTTAATATACAACTTTACAAAAGCACATATACACACAGACACATCACATTAAACAAATATTGAATTAAATACTTAAATTTTACATATGTACCTCCACCAAAATTTTCCATTTTACTTTGTTTTAAAATGTTAAGTTGAACTTTTGCAATATTACTTTAAAATGTGTTATTATTTAGCGCGCCAAAAAGTCAACGTTTCTGATCAATGAACAGCTAACTTTCAGGGCCACCGAATTTAGCAGTGCTGCAATTTCAGTAACGAAATTGCGAATTTTAAATGAAACGTATATTATTCTATGGAAATTAAAAAGTTTTTTTCGTAACTTACAAAAAAAAATGGGTTTTTCCAAAAATATTGGGTATTGGGACCAGTGTGCACTGTGCAGCGGTGTAATTTCCGCTTTTTTCCCGTCAGATTTCGATTTTTTTGAAGTCTGATTGCGGGAAAAATATGAAAACAGCGGGCAGCGGGAATTCTGGCTTTTTTGAAAAATAAAAAGAAAAGTATCACTCCAATCCTTGAGTATTTTGGTACTTCCAACATCAATAAAATTGAACGTCTGTACAACGACATAAACCTGGTAGAGTGGGAAAATGTGGATGATACAATAAGTTCTGGGCTGAAGTTCACAAATATCGGGATTCTGGCGGAAATTACAGTTTTAAAGAATTTTTTCAGTTGCTCTGCAAATGCAGTCTTTGCCTTGGTCGAATGCCGACGTCGAGCGGGTACTCAGTCAAGTATATTTATTTAAAACAAAAAATTCGAAATAGCATGAGCGTTGAAACATCGATGTTTTCAAAAATAATTTTGTATATAAAAATATAATTAAAAAGTCTTTATAGAATTTGTATTTAAACGAAAAAAACAACAAATTTATTCAAGTAACATATTTAGAGAAATTAATAAAATAAAAACAAAAATTCAGTCCATTGAGATGGGATAAGTCACTTATTAAAGCTATAGTAATTCTTATTAATAAACATTAGCTGGTCAACGACTTCGGACTTCAACCGGGTACGGCAATCCGAAATTATTTGGCCTGCTTTGCTAAAGGCTCTTTTAGATTCACACGACGTGGCTGGAATACATAGGAATTTTTTTGTTAGCTCCTTGAAGGGCTGCATGTTGTTTGAACACAGCTAGAATTATAATAATTTATTTTAAAATAATCATAATAAACAATTTCTCGTTCCCGCTTTCTATGTGTTGTCTGAGCAATATAATTGCGCCAGAACGCGTAGTCGTCGTTTTTGCACTTATTTTGAGTTGAAGATTCGTAAAAAAAACTAGAAGATGGATTGGGTGGTGTAGGCGCTATCGACGCTGATGTGGATGGTTCTTGAGCCAAATTTTTAATAACGTTGTGAAGCTCGTCTTCTAATGCTCGATATGCTTGATCGGCATTATTCGTTCTTTGGAAACCCTGTTTTTTGAATCTGGGGTCAATTAATGTTGCCATCCTAGGAACAGTGCGCGTTTCATAGTGCCCAAAACGATCATTAAAGCTATCACTTAAAAAGTTAAATGCCAGATTGGCTTCTGGGCTTTTAAAGCTATGTTTATAGGAAAACACTTGTATTTGCATTTCGCAGACAATTGGAATGACGAGGGACATAGTGGGGTACTTCCCGCCCGATCTTCATTTTGTGGCTTTCTCGAACGGACGAAGCAATGAACAAAGTTCCTCCAGGACACAAATTTCCTCGGCAGAGAAAGGTGCCGGAGCCTTTGCAGTTCCTAACAATGAAATTGAGAGTGCCCCATTGGTTTGCAAAATTCGTTCCATCATTTGGAAGGCACTGTTCCACCTAGTTGGTACCTCTTGAAATAATCCAAGGGGGTCAGTCACCATTTGAGCTTCCTTAAATTTCGCCATGGCAGTCGAACTTCGCTTCATAAATGCGACAACAGTCTTGCACTTGGTAAGAATGGGTCGAATAATCTCCAATTTGAGAATTTCTTGAACCAGCAAGTTAATCGTGTGCGCAAAACATGGAAAATGTTTGATTTGCAGATGTTCGCATGCCTTTTTCATGGTAGCGTCGTTATCAGTAACTATAGTTACAACTTTATGTAGAAGTTTCCACTCATTTAATACTTGTCGAATAGTATCAGCGATATTCAGTGCTGAGTGATTTGTGGGCGTCAAAAGACTCGTCGTCGACAAGACCGCTGAAACTAGCTGAAACTTTTTGTACGAAAAAATGGCACGTAACAGTTATGTAAGCTTCATTTGCACGGGAAGTCCATCCATCCGTGGTAATTGCAACGTACTGGACATCCTCGAGCTCACATTCCAGATCCTTTCTCAAATCATTGTATAGCTTAGGGAGCATTACTCTGAAAAAGGTTCTGCTCTGCTTTTGTATTTTGGGTCCATGTGCTGCATTAAATCACGGAATCCATCGTCCTCAACCATGGAAAACGGTTGAACGTCCCGTGCTATCATGAGCATTACATACAGTCAGCACACAATTTATTCGGACGCTCACTATTGTAAAGTTTACCTGCATTTTTCACAGAACTTTCGTAATTTTAAAAACTTTTTTTTTACGTATTATGAAAATAGATATTTTCTGAAGCCATTAGAATAAAAAAATTATTTTTTTACAATGCTCTAACATCTAGTGAAAGAAATGCAAAATAAGTGGCTGAAATACGGCCCAAATATTATTCGTACACTTTTCATTTAATGACTTTTATTTCTGATTGCAACGTAATTCGATGATTTTTTTTTGTTTTATATTAGGAAACAGTTAAGAATAGTCATCAACGTTTTTTTTTTGATTTTGGGGTTACTTTTGCTACGTTTATTAATAATATTAGACGAAATAGGAGGTAGTCAAGATTTGCCTTTGTAGTTGCGAAAATTTATATTAAAACTGCATTTGGAGAATCGTATCTTTCGGGAAATTGGTAGAATAATTGACAAATCACCTTCCACAATACATAGCGTGATAAAAAAAATTGCTGGACACATGAGATTTAGCTGCAGATCTCAGTAAAGCTGGTAGGCCCAAGATACTAACACCTAGTGAGGAGCGGAAAGATGTATCTACAGTCTTGCAAAATACAAAAACAACATCTACTAAAATTGGGAAGAATCTAGAGGAACCTAGACAAAAAAAAATTTTGCCCAAACCAACCGCAACTACCTGTACAAAGCTGGTTTACATGGCAGAGTTGCTCGCCGAAAGACCTTAATTTTAGCCATCTACAAAAAAAAAGTTTTTAGTTCAAAAAACTGTATGTCAGCAAGTTGGATTCGTTTTGAAAGAACGTAGTTTTAAGTGACAAATCAAAATACAACAAATTTGGACACGTCGGTCCTTCCTAAGTTTGGAGAAAGGCCAATTAAGCTTTGAAAGAGAAAAACTTAATACCAACTATTAAGCATGGAGGCGGTTTGTGTGTATCGAATGAGTTAAGAAAAGTATGGTATCATTCAAACGGCATTTAAATTACCTTTCCATTGATACCAAAAGTTAAAAGAAGCAAGTTCAAGTTTCGAGTATATTTCACTTTGATTATTGTCAAAATATATATGCCGACCAGTGTATTTCCAAAACACTATAGTTTGCATGGATACGTTTGAGGTGGTCCATTAAGTTAGTGGTGTTTCCTGCCGTTTTTAACGTTTTCCCACAGTGAATGCAGGTGGCCTTAGTCTTGTCCTCGGTTTTCTTAAAGTGCTGCCACACACATGATGTTTCTCGCTTCCTTTTAGGCGACGGACCTTCAATATTTTCCTTCGTTGTACCTATATTATAAAAAATGTATAGATGAGAATTGGCCGCCATACGTGGGACATATAAGTAAAATGTTACAAAATACGAACCTTAAGCCTGCTTTTCTTCTTCGAATTTTTTGAATAGTGATGGTTCTCAAAACATCGATGGTCCAAAAAAATAATCGATGTTTTTTAGAAATTTTAAAATTTTAAGCCTGCTTTTCTTCTTCGAATTTTTTGAATAGTGATGGTTCTCAAAACATCGATGGTCCAAAAAAATAATCGATGTTTTTTAGAAATTTTAAAATTTTTATTCTTGCACGAAATACGGCTTGCCGCGTGCCATTCTACCAGCCAGCATTATGCATTTAATTTTTTTATATCCAAATTAATGTTTATATTCTTAGCAGCTATTAATTATTATTAATTAAAAAAATCAGAAACGACATCTAAAAAAACGATTTCCAGCTCCTTAATTTTCTCCATGAAATTAATGGACGGTTTTACAAGGCCTCCATGCTAAACCTCGTCTACGAATAATTTGTTATTATTATTTTAATTTGTCATACCTGTTATATATTTTTCTATACTTAAACTGAAGTGGAGCCGAATAGTCATATTGCCTCCTTTAGAACACATCGCACCAAAGAAATTCTCAACTACGTCTTGGTTAAAACGAAAGTTCAGGTATATTTGATATCGTATTTTTCCGATTAATATCCATACAAGCTGTCAAGGGATGCATTATTGAATATTCGTGCGCAAAAGCTCAAAATGCCAAAACACCAAAATGCCTCGATCTCGAATTCATTACTACAGGGCTTAGTCGTTTCAATAGAACTTTATGTAGACATTTTTGAGTTGAATACGTCGAACCAGTCATTAAGAAGCTTAAGAAGATCAGCGGCTCCGCATGCGTTATCAACGTCGTAACCTAATGCATAGCATCTTCAAATAGCACTGGCGGTTGAACTGGAGAAAAGTTGTGTTGCCAATTTAACCTTTTGCTTGGCGAGTGATCCAATGTTAATGTGATTATCGGTAATCTTGAATACTGGACTGTTGCATAGTGGTTGCGAACCAACTTTATCAGGTGTGGTGTGGCTGTTTTTTTAAGGCCACGAACCATCGACAGTTGAACATAGTTGTTCATCTCGTATACAACATTCGCTGTGCTGTCATACTTGAAAGCTTCGCCACCTTCATTTCATCGAAGGACAAAACGCATAGCTTATCGACTTCTGTCATCTCTTCATTTTCCATGAGGTCTATGACGATGTCAAGAGTACCTGTATTAATTTTAACGTCTGCCAACCATCTTTATAATGTTGCACGACTAGGCAAAGGGAATCGCTTTCTATATAGATGGTTGTAGGCGCGAGGTCCTGCAGCATGAAAACAGATGTCAGTTGTCATGTCTGTTGGAATAAACAAGGCCCTCTTTCCTCCGTTCTTTAATATTTGAATATTCCGTAAAAATGTTACCAAGAGATTTTTCTAGTTCCTTGTATTTCTCAAGTTGCTGTCGTAAATGATTAATTTCCTTTTCCATTAAACGAATCTTTTTCCGCTGTTTCTCGTTCTCCAAAAATAGTGCACTATCTATAACTTTGTCCCTCTTTGTCTTCTCTTGTTAACATCTCCTTTTATTGGTGCCGACTTCCAGTCCGAAGGTTTAAAATGTGTTTTGCAAAGCTTGGACTTTTCGCCAAGTTTGTAGCCAAGGCTTTCCTTCCACAATGTCCTCTTCGTTAAACATTTTGGTGCATTTATAAATTTAACACCATGCACGTGCTTCCGACGGAAATTGCAGAACGACATCTTACACAAGGGCCCTGCAGTTCCAAAAGTGCCTTGTCGTGGATGACATGGACGACTACCCACTGATGTCAGTGTCCGAAGCACCTGGATCCGCACTGATGTCATTTCATATAAAGTTGTTGTATGGCATTTAAGGATTTGACATGCATGTCGCTCTCGATGACCATTTTGTCCGAGTCATCGAGCGAGGCATCGATGGCTTATACGAATTTTGTATGGAGAAAATTCGTATAAGCTATTGATGCTTTCGTTGCTGACGTGGAGGCGATGTTGTCATCTAGGCCAATGTCTAAAATGTCATCCCCAAATTCATATGAAAAACAATATATATATACAGTAGAATCCGGTTATAACGACTTCCAAGGGACCGACCATTTTTCGTCGTTATAACCGGAAGACGCACTAAGCAAAAGGAGGAAAACAATTTTTTTTTTTTGATTATTTTATGGTTGCTGTGTTTGTTATAGGTTTTTAAAATAAATCAAATTAATTTTTTAATTAAAACGAAAAATTTAATAAATTAAATTCAAAAACATAGGTTTTTCTAAATACTGAAAACTGAATGAGCTTATTATTGCACATATTGCATTTAGCAAATTAAAACATTCAGTTTTACTCGGAAAAAAAGAAGAAAAACTAGAAATATAACGGGACATCTCATGGAATAGACTATGAGGTCTGCACACACAGTGTGACGTCGGCATTGCACTTCGACTCTCTCTCTCTCGCAGCAGCGTTGTTAAGGCGACAGCTAAAACTAACAGAGAGTTGTGCCAGTGCAACATCCTTCGTGTCGCTGCTACGCACACAAGCAAGGGTGACGTTCACTGACAAATACATACATTTCTAACAGCGTGTTTTGATGCTTAAATTTGGAACTATGGCACTGTATTTTTTCCGGCACGACGCAATATCCGGTTAAATTTTTCAATTTTCTTGAAAAATTTCATTCTTATAAGCGGTTTGTCGCTAAAAGCGGAAACGCTCTAAGCGGAGGCCCTTTCATATAACTTTGTATGGGGACCAACCAAACCATCGAGTTTTCGACGCACAACCCGGACGGACACTATAAGCGGAGTCGTTATAACAGGATTCTACTGTATATATATTTTTATTTTATTTTATTAATTAATCTTATTTTGAAACATAAGAGATAATTACATAAATAATATGAAATTAGAAAGTTTTTGTTTACCATTTATGTGGAATGTTTGCAGGACATCGGCTGTTTTGCGTCCATCTATGGTACAAAAAATATTTTTATTTTTACATATTAAATATTACTTTTTTTATTTTAAAGCAAACTTGCCTTTCAAACAAATTTATCGTACATACAGGCTGAATCCTAAAAAGATTTAAATAAGTTTGTAGTAAAAGACATAATATTTTTGTAATCTTAACGACACTTACATGATTTTAAAACAATTCCGCTGCCCATTGCGCAAATTAAGTAATTTCACAACTAACTGTCAACGCACAACGCAAAAGAATGAGCAGTTCAATTTTATTTTGCACCCTTTTAGTATACCCTTCTTTTTTGGGTATAACCGACCATAAATGACACGCGAGTTATATTATATCTATATTTGCAATCAATGTTATGTTATGGTTATCTTGGTCCAATAATTTAAATAATGTTGTATATAAAATATATTATATATGTATATAACTTTATATATATATTATATTTAATATTTGAAGAACTTTAACATCAAAAGAGTATACATAAGTCGCAGTGGCGTACCTAGGGTTACTGGCGCCCGGGGCAAAGCGAAAAATTTGCGCCCCCCTACCCCTCTGTCCAATGAACGTGACAGATTATTGTTTTTCAAATTAATAACATTTAAAATATTTTGAGATTTTGAAGGTTTATTAAGAAAAAGGTTTTAAAATTTAAAAAAAAATTTTTTTTTAATTTTTTTTTAATTTTTTAAGTTTTATTTTCTAAAGACCAATATGTTCAGAATATTGTGTAAAAATTTTTAGTCAGAGTCAAACTAACGGAGTTACAGCGTTTTAAACGACCGAATTTGGACGTATTTTAACGTATAAAAATACTTTGAATCGTTTTTCCCGAAAACGTTATTTTGAAAGTCGGTGAACATTAGAACTCAAAATCTACCGAACCGATCTTTTTCAATTTTTTTAACACAAAGGCTCCACATAAATATACAGGTAATCAGGAAAAGTTTTATTTAATTTTTAATTTTTTACTATTTTAAAAAAATAAATTAACAGCGATTTTTAAAGCTAAAATCGCACTTTTCATTTTCACGTGCTCCCAAAAATAGACAAAAAATAAATTTTAAAAAAACTCTTCCTGATTACCTCGGGAAATTCATTATCTTTACAACGCATATCACATATTATTTTTAAGATGATCCGTTAACGCCCTATGATGTTCACCGCAAAACAACTTTTTCTTTGGGCGCTTCGGAAGATTTCTTATTTCTAAATATTTTTTAATAATTTTTTTTTTTAATACTCTTCAAAAGTTGAACAATTAAATGTAATTAAGCTCAAAAAATCGTCTTTTTGACTTCCAAGTGCTATAATCATATAGATAGATAAAAAAAATATATATAAATAATGGAAAAAAATTATAACGTCGTTGTTTTTAATCCCACGAGCAAAATAATGATTTTTTTTAATAACCCTTGAATTGAGAAAAAATCATTAAAATCTGACAACGTTGTTATATAGCTGCCATAGGAAAGATCAAAAAATCTAAGTAGAAATTATGGAAACTAAATTATAACATCGTCGTTTTTCTTGAAATACGAATTAAACAATAGTCGAAAATTTGGAAAATTTATAGAAACATCGTCATAGCTTCGATGATGTTTAGCCTTTATGCATTTTTATCGGCATATTTGATGACTGCAAGGGTATATAAGCTTCGGCTTGCCGAAGCTAGCTTCCTTCTTGTTATAATTATTTTGTAAGATGAACATGATTTTTCGAAACATACAGTGTAATTCAAATACGATTTTGCGCCCCTTAGATTTGGCGCCCGGGGCACTTGCCCCTTTCGCCCCCCTAGATCCGCCACTGATAAGTCGAGCGCCCCTAAGCCGTATTTTCCATCGAAAACCAATTTTTTGTTTCTAACGGAGAATGACAACAGTGCAATTAGAAAAACGAAAGAATAGAAGACAAATTTGGAGTCGGGCCGCCGTCGGGTGGAAGCAACGAGATCGTATTCGAAGAGTGAGAAAGAGGGGGAAACTTAGGAATATCCCTTTTCCTTTCCTACACATTGATTGCTTGTATGCCAAAAGACACCGGGTGACAGCCAGAACTGCAGGGGGTTAATAATCAAAAAAAATCGTCCGCACACAACCTTTTCCTTTGACAAACGAGAACGCACTGACAAAAAGCCGAACGATTAGGTAGCCGACGAGACTTCCTTGTATAATTGTACCCATGGTACAACTACACAAGGTAGTCCCATCGGCTCGTTACTCCCCTATCGACACTACAATTAGAGCGAGAGAAAGAGTGTTTTCCTACGAAAACCAGAGCGTTCGGGTCGATAGGGGAGTGAACCCGAACAATTTTGCAGCCGACGGGACTACCTTGTATAATTGTATCATGGGTACAATCATGGTACAATTATACAAGGTAGTCCACTCGGCTTGCCAAAGTCGTTCGGGTTTGGTCCCTTATTTTCAGTGCGTGCCTGCTTGTCGTATTGTTTTTGTATAGTTGTATTGCGTATTAGTCCCCTAATTTGCTCAGTGGACTACCTTGTAAGCAGCTATAACATAAAGAACACAGGACACAAACTTTAATTATACTCCGTCTTACATGTTTCAGTTCAAACAGGCGAAAAACTGTGACGACCCAATTTGGGCCGCACAGTCTTTTTCATATGTACATATGTATTCCCTATTTTTGCTTAGAGTTAAGACCATAGTTGGTAAAAGTAAACATGAAGTCCAGTCGCTAAGTTAATAGAAGTAAGATCATGAAGTTTCTCATTATTTTGTTATTATTAATAAATAAGACTAAGCTACGTACAAACTAAACGAGCATCACTAAGCAGCAAGGGGCGGGGAGAAAACGACAGAACGAGAGAACAACAACGAGTGAACATGAACTTGACCCAGAAAACGAGAACCAGAGAGAACAACGGCAAATCTAAGCCTACGACGCAATTGCGTGGACCAGCGCAGGCGCCGACTAGCCGAACAGAGGGCAGCGGAACGGGCGCCGAAACCCGAAAAAGTCTGCGACGCAATTGCGTAGACCAGCGCAGGCACCGAGCAGAGGCCAGCGCAAGCATCGACCAGCCGGGCAGAGGGCAGCGGAGCGAGCGCCAAAGCCCGAAAATTCCACGACGCACTCGAATGGCCAAACGCAGGTGCCGATCACCCGAGCAGAGGGTGACAGAGCGCACTTACACCATGGTACAATTATACAAGGTAGTCCCGTCGGCTGCAGCATGGTACAATTATACAAGGTAGTCCACTCGGCAAAATCCATAGTCCCCTATTTTAACTTTGTCAAGTAAGTGTGAGTGAAACGGCTACATAGTGCTTTAGTTTGACAAACAGGGACGCACTGAAAATAAGGGACCAAACCCGAACGACTTCGGCAAGCCGAGTGGACTACCTTGTATAATTGTATCATGGGCTGCAGAATTGTTCGGGTTCACTCCCCTATCGACCCGAACGCTCGGGTTTTCATAGGAAAACACTCTTCCTCTCGCTTTAATTGTTGTGTCGATAGGGGAGTGACGAGCCGACGGGACTACCTTGTATAATTGTACCATGACTTACACTACGAAAATGCAGGCTCCGCTCGGGCGAGCAGAGGGCGGCCCATGGTACAATCATGGTACCATAGTTGGGACTACAAGGTAGTCCCGACGGCTGCTTCACTCCCCTATTGGACACTACAATGAGTGCGAGTGAGACGGTGTTTTCTCATAAGTGCGAAAGAAATAGAAACAGAGTGTGTTGTTTAACTCTTATGCTGTGCATGGGGTTTAAAATTGCATGCAATATATGAACATTTGAAATTTTTTTTATAATTTTATTTTGAGTAGTTTAGAGTTAGATACTAATCGCTGTTTTTGTTTCTGAACACTTAGTTTTTTGTTAAGTTTCTTAATTTTAATAAATATGCGAATTTTAAAATAAAACTTTTTTATATCTAAATTTATATCTAAATGCTCAGCAGCCTTTAACAACTTATCTTTAACATTATTTTATATTCCATACCGTATCTCTCCGACAAATAGGAAAATAAATCATCCAGAGATTTGTTGTTGACCAAAATGCCTTTTTGAAAGGGAAGCAAGTGAGGTTTTCCAACTATCTTTGTGCGCATGATCTCAGACATTTTGGCCAAAGTGTCTCTTTGGATCATGAGATTTTTTCCATAGGACTGTGATGTTTCGATGGAATTTGATGTAGACAACTTGGAGTTAAAAACATCGAACCAGTCATTCACCAGTTTAAAAAGATCGGCGGTCTCGCACGCGTTATCTACATCATATCCCAACGAGTAGCATCGTCGGATGGAGCTTACTGTTGTATTGGAAAACAACTGTGTCGCCAACTTAACCTTCTGCTTAGCAAGTGAGCTAACATTAATATGATCTTGTGTTATTTTAAATAATATGGATACATCAGATCTTGCGCAGTGGTTAAGAGCCTGTTGGACTGTCGTCTTTGTCAATTTTTTTCCGTTAACAAACAAACCAGAGTCGATGTAGTGATTTCTGATCAACTTCACCAAATGAGGGGGTATCCGAAAACGCAAAAACTTTTAAATTTTCATCGGCTGGATGACTAAACCAGGTCTTTGCTGAAATAAAAAAATTTTAATAATTGACGACTTGTATTATTTTTCTTTTTTAACTTACTCTCTGAAATGCCTAGTTCACTCCACAGCCTTTGGTTTCCAGCTCCCAAATCAGACACAATTGCCACTACTGGGTAGCCTTTTTGGTATAATTTTCGTATGATTTTAAACAGAGTGTCTGTGTCCATCCTAGCGTCAAAATCGAAAAAGACTGGCTGCTTTTAGGACTTTTTTAAGCCACGGACTATGGCTAATTGCACATAGTTTTTTGGAGCATAGACAGTATCTGACGAGCTATCGTATTCGAAAGCTGCAGCAACCTTCATTTCGTCGAAAGCCAAGACGCAAAGCTTGTCCACTTCAGGCATCTGCTCGTCTTCCATTAGGTCTATCACCACATCAAGAGTGCCGGGATTGATTTTTACTTCGGCTAACCATCTATATAATGTGGTGCGACTCGGATAAGGAAAGCCTTTCTTATATAAATGGTAATAAGCTCTGGGTCCGGCGGTATGGGGACATATAGCTGCCGACATGTCTTCCGAATTGAAAGCCGCTCTTTGTTCTTCACTTTTTAAAATTTTTATTTGTGTTTCCGTGAAGATTTTTCCCAGGTACTTTTCCATTCGCTCATACTCGGTAAGCTGCTGGCGTAGGTGCTGCATTTCCTTCTCCATAGAAAGCATTTTTTTCAGTTCCTTGTTTTCTACAGCCATTGCATTAGTTAGTTCTTCCTCCCTGAATTATAAATGCATTATTGTTTGAATATCCTTGCTTACACTAGTTGGCAAAATTATTTTGACGACCCCTTTTTACTACTATTTTTAACTGGTTGAGTTTTATGGACTTTTAAGGTAATATTTGTTGGCAAAATTTTTAAAATAATTTTTAAAAAATATATAACGCCATTTGTCAAAATAATTATGTCAACTAGTGTTGACTCGAGCACGCCCGATATTATTATGTAAACACATTTTAGCTTACTGTGTTTGTGTAGAGGAATCCGCAAAGCCTAAACGAAATGTTTTTTCTTTTGGTTCTCCTTCGTCCCTTTGGGGGACAGCATCACCGTTAAGTCGTTGTCGCTTATAAATCCGTCCCCTTTTTGGTGCCGACTTCCATTGAGAAGCATCAAAATGGGTTTCGCATATTTTGGCGTTTTTCCCAGGCTGCACTGCAAAATGCTTTCCCATGATTTTCTTCTCGTGGCACACGTTGGCACTTTTATGAACTTTACATTCGGCACATTTGTTTTGCAATAGGTGCAGAATGACATTTTTCTAGCACACAAGGGTTAATGTTTTCAGAAAAATTTCGTCCGCGCACAACCTCTCTCTACGAAAACCCGAGCGTACTGGTCGATAGGGGAGTGAACCCGAACAATTCTGCTGCCGACGGGACTACCTTGTATAATTGTACCATGGGTACAATTATATAAGGTCGTCCCGTCGGCTGCAAAATCGTTCGGGTTCTTTCCCCCTATGGTTCAGTGCGCTCGGGATTTTGAAGAGAGAGGTCGTACGCGGACTAATTTTTCTTAAAACTTTAACCCTTGTGCCTTGAAAAATGAAGTATTGCAGCTATTGCAAAACGATTGTTGAAGGCGTTAAGTTAATAAAAGTGCCAACTTGTGACACAAGAAGAACATTGTGGGAAAATATTCTTGAGTGCAGCCTGACCAAAAGCGCCAAAATATGCGAAACCCATTTTGATGCTTCTCAGTGGAAGTGGGCCCCAAGAAGGGGACTTATGTATGTACATATATACAAAAGAAAGCGTCTCATCGCTGATGCTGTTCTCCAAAGAGACGAAGAAGAACCCCAAACAAAAACAGTTAAATTATGCTTTGCGGATTCCAGTTCACAAACACAGTAAGCTAAATTTTGTTTACGTATTTACACTAGCTGACATAATTATTTTGACGAACATTTAAATGGAGTTATATATATTTTTTATTTTGATTAATTTTGAACTTTTTTTACAACAAATATTAATTTTAAATTCTATAAAACTCAATCAGTTAAAATAGTATTAATGAGGGGTCGTCAAAATAATTTTGCCAACTAGTGTAAGCAAGTATATGCAAACAATAATGCATTTATAATTCAGGAACGAAGAATTTGCTCATGCAATGGATGAAGAAAACAAGGAACTGAAAAACAAAATGTGTAAAATGGAAAATGAAATTCAGCAATTACGAGAGCAGATTGAAGAGTACCGGAAATTGGAGAACTTTTTAGGCAAGATCACAAATCACAGAGACACAAATCAAAATCTTAAAAAATGAAGGAAAAAGAGCTCATTATAACACGGCAGACTTATCGGCTGCTTTATGTCTCCATGCCGCCGGACCTCGAGCCTAGTATCTGATTTGGGCGCTGGCAATCAAAGGCTATGGAGTGAGCTTGGGATTTCGGAGAGTAAGTTTCTAAAAAAAAAATAACACAAGCTTTCAAATATTAATAATTTTTCATTTCAGCAAAGACCTGGTTTAGTCATCCAGCAGATGATAATTTAAAAATTTATGTGTTTTCGGATACACCTCATTTAATTAAGTTGATCCGAAATCACTACGTCGACACAGGATTGTACATAAATGGCAAAAATTGAATAAGGCGACAGTCCAGCAGACTATAAACCACTGTGCCAGGTCAGATTTGTCGATTTTATTTAAAATTACGCAAGACCACATAAATGTAAGCTCAATCGCGAAGCAGAAAGTTAAATTGGCAACACAATTATTTTCAAACACTATCTCAAGCTCCATTAGGCGTTGCTATTCGTTGGGATTTGATGTAGACAACGCGTGCGAAACCGCCGATCTATTCAATCTTTTGAATGATTGGTTCGACGTTTTCAACTCCAAGTTGTCCACATCAAATTCCATCAAAACAACGCAGCCCTATGGAAAAGACCTCGTCATCCAAAGAGAAGTTTTGGCCAAAATGTCTCAGATTATGCGCACGGAAATTGTTGGAAAACCGTACAAACTTCCCTTCCAAAAAGGCATTTTGGTCAACAACAAAGCTCTTGATGAGTTATTTGACTATTTATCGGAGAGATATGGAATGAAGTATCTTATAACTAGTCGTCTTAACCAAGACATAGTTGAGAACTTTTTTGGCGCCATGCGGTCTAAGGGTGGACTTCATGACCATCCGACTCTACTCCAATTTAAGCATAGATTAAGAAAATTTATAACAGGTATGACAAATCTATTATAATCAACTAATAAATGATAAATAATAATAACAGTATTAATTGTCAAATGTTTAGCTCTTTGTTTCAGAAATGTGATCGTTTGTAAGTCTTCTCCGTCTACTGTAGTCGGTGTTTTGTTCATGTTTTCCTTTAATTTTATTTAATTAATTATAGTTCTTATACTTAATTTAGCAAAAAACACTGAATTGTTATCGAGCAATGGCAATGTGGACGAGGACAACACCGATAGTTGGTTAAATCTCAATTTTCAAAAACAACAGACACCAAAAAAGGACGAACTTGATGATTTTAACTTGGACAACCTTGAAGCAGATATTGACATGGACCAAGCGGTCATGGACATTGACAAAGTAGATATTGACATAGACGAATTGGCGGAGGATGCTCTAGAATATATAGCAGGTTACGTCTTAAAAAAATTAAAAATTAACAACGACATCTCATCACCAACATTTACGTATTAGAACGAAGTGTCGCGTGGCGGCCTTATAAAACCATCCCAACAATTTTTAAACGAGCTTAAAAAGTTAGAAATTATATTTTTAAAACTATTTAAGGATGAATTTGAAATAAAAAATAATGTCAGGGACAAATTGTTAAAGGCTGCTGAGCATTTAGAAATTAACTTAGATATAAAAAAGTTTTATTTTAAAATTCGAATTTATTTTAAAGTTAAGAAACTTAACAAAAAACTAAATGTTCAAAAACAAAAGCAAAGATTAATATCAAACTCAAAGCTACTCAAAATAAAATTATAAAAAAGAAATTCAAATGTTTACATATTACATTCAATTTAAACCCCCAAACACAGCATAAGGGTTAAAGAACACACTCTGTTTCTGTTTCTTTCGCACTTACGGGAAAACACCCTCTCACTCGCACTCATTGTAGTGCGCAATAGGGGGAAAGAAAAGCCGACGGGACTACCTTATATAATTGTACCATGGGGCGGCCGAGCGAGAGGGAGTGCATGCAAAATAATTACGACGCACTAAGATATGTCGCCGATCATGCGAGCAGAGGGCAGAGGACGCCGGCAGAAAGAAAATCATCGTCGAGGATCAGTCGCGAATACACGCAATTTCGGCACCCGTTTCGACACGGCTCTGCGTTGCAAACCTCTGGACCACGTGCCAGGCCCTTCGGAAGTACCAAGCCCTCGAAGCGGCACACCTCGCCCACCTCGCACACCGCGACCCCGCCGCGAATACCCGCCGCGCACCGCACCACGTGGCAGGCCCCGCGCCGCCATTTATGACACAAGTCAGTGAAACCACCACTATCGAACGAGGCCCCGCTCCAGCGTCCAGGACGTCGACTCCCCGCCCCGAGCTCTCAAGAATCTGTCTGAGTGAGTAGTGCTAAGAAATAGGAGAGCGGTATAGGCAGGGACCATTTCTTTTACCACATTTAAATAAAACACGTGTACATAAAACTGAACCAATCCTCGCTTGCATATTCAATTCCCGTACCCAGTAGTTAGAGCCGGCAGCCATTTCCAAATTTCAGGGTCCCATCCGCCCACTCCTTTCCCCCACTTGGAACACGGTGACTGCAGCCAGGCGTCCAGCCTCTGCTCCCGCTTGCGTGCCACGCCCCCTCCCCCCACGCGGAACCCGGTGATCGCAGCCAGGCGCACAGCCTCTGCTCCCGCTTGCGTGCCACGCCCCTTTCCCTGCCCCACGTGGAACCCGGTGACCGCAGCCAGGCGACAAGCCTCTGCTCCCGCTTGCGTGCCACGCCCCCTTCCCCACGTGGAACCCGGTGATCGCAGCCAGGCGCACAGCCTCTGATCCCGCTTGCGTGCCACGCCCCTTTCCTTGCCCCACGTGGAACCCGGTGACCGCAGCCAGGCGACAAGCCTCTGCTCCCGCTTGCGTGCCACGCCCCCTTCCCCACGTGGAACCCGGTGATCGCAGCCAGGCGCACAGCCTCTGATCCCGCTTGCGTGTCACGCCCCTTTCCTTGCCCCACGTGGAACCCGGTGACCGCAGCCAGGCGACAAGCCTCTGCTCCCGCTTGCGTGCCACGCCCCTCTCCCAGGCCCACGTGGAACCCGGTGACTGCAGCCAGGCGCCCAGCCTCTGCTCCCGCTTGCGTGCCACTCGCCTCGTCCCTGCGTGCACCCCGGTGACCGCAGCCCGGCATCCTGCCGCTGCTCCCGCGTGTGTGCCGCTTCCGGCGATCACAGCCAGGCGCTCAGCCTCTGTGTGCCCGTGAGCGCATCGCTACCCGTTACCCTGGCAACTGCTATCGGCGACCAGCCTCAGTTGTTTTCCCCATATTTTCCGCCTTTTTGCAACCCACACTACTGTGAGCCCGACCCCTCCATCTCCGTCGGCTCACCCTCTATCAAAGTTTCCGATAGTCCCGCAGATATAAATTTTCTGTAAGCGATCCTGGACAGACTGAGTCATATCCCAGCCAGGAAACTACTTTACAAAACAATTTTTTTTAAATTTTGCTTTGCCAACCATTTTTGGTGATCTGTTAAAATGCAATTTACTCGCGGATCCATATATGTAAATTGCAGATAATAAAGATCAAAAATTTTTTTAGTTTACATGGTTGAAAGTCCGAGTGCTGAAAGGGAATTTGAAAAAGTCTGGGTTTTTTGGGGGGGGTCCGGACCCCCGGACACCCCCGCTTCGTCCGCCCCTGGCGGGCTTCGTCAGTTTGTCCGTCTCTGTAGTGCTTTTTTCTAGTTTTCGGGAAAAAACAATCTTTGTTTTAGTAGCCAATTTTGTCCCTGTGGCAGTTGCAAAACTGTACTTTTGCTTCTCTTATGTGCTTACAATTCGGCGCCCGCGTGTTGCACTTATGTATGTATGTATGTATGTGTTTCATTTGAAAGACGCGTCGAGCTGATAACAACGTCGTTTTTTATCCCACGAACATGATTTTTAGAACATTGACAATCGGACAACTGTGTATATTATATATGTATGTACATACATAGCTGTGTTGTGACAAATGCTAAATTGTCAATGCTGAGCGTCTACCGCTCTGGGGACTTTCATTCGACAAGAGAACAAATAGGTACAACCGAAGTAACTTCAAGATTAAGTTTATTTAACAAATTTCACTAGATTGATATCTACAAACAAACAAACAAACAAACAAACAAACAAACTAATTTAATTACGAAGGTTAAGTTATATCAAAATTTTAGGTTCTTCAAGGTATAAAAATCAAAGACACAGGCCGACCAGCACCGAACACCGCTTGCCAAAGAGTGGTTTGTCGGATTTTGGCATTCGTCTTTTGTGCTGCTGGGACGTCTCGAGAGCGTAGAAAACTGCATTAAGCACACTCTTTGTCTCCTACGAAATACTCTTAATAGATGCTCGAACATGCCGCCCGCCAATACTGATCCCAGTATTAAACTCCAGTGCTTTCCCTTGTTGCCAATTAAACGCTGTGAAAAGACAAGTGTTTGTTAGAGCATGCATGTGTTGGATCAAAGATGTGCAAAATAATTGTCGTTAATTTGATGAATCGAGACCTTTAGCTACTGAGCTGCAAACTAAAGGCAGAGGACAAAGTTTTGAAAGCGATCGCTTATATATTCCTGACGAGGTTTTAACGGAAGCCACACGTACGAGGTTGTCTGTTCCGGGATGCAGTTCTATAATTCGCCCAAGTTTCCATTCCGCCGGGGGGAATCGATCATCCTTTATGATGACTATGTTATATCATCTACAATTAGATTGGGTTTTACTTGCCACCATTTTGGGCGAGCTTGTAAATGTGACAACCAGTCTACGCTCCAACGCTTCCAAAACTGCCTTACCAGTCGTTGGCCGTCAAAAAACTGCAAGTCCAAAGATTTATCCGCTGTGGTGGGATTTGGTAGAGACATCATGGAATCACCGATCAAAAAATGAGCCGGAGTCAAAGCCGAGAGATCCTCAATATTGGACGTCAACGGGCACAAGGGTCGAGAGTTTAAACATGCCTCTATTTGCACAAGAACTGTGTTCAACTGCTCGTAGGTCATCTTGACCCCCTGGAAAGTACGAAACAGATGCCTCTTGACTGCTTTCACGTTCGCTTCCCACAAGCCTCCGAAATTAGGGCTGTGTGGAGGATTGAAATGCCACTGAATGTTGCGAGATGTTAATTCAGGCAGCACAGTCGTTGTCATTTCTTTTACAAATTCCTTCTTCCACAATTGAAGCGATTTATCCGCACCCATAAAATTTGTGCCGCAGTCGCTATACAGATGCCTGCAAAATCCGCGGCGTCCAATAAAACGCTGCAAAGCCCATAGGAAATGCTGGGTAGACAATCCTGTGACGGCCTCCAAATGGATTGCTTTGGTTGCTAAGCAAACGAAAACAGCGATATATGCTTTGTAGGTATGATGTCCACGAAACCGAGATGCCTTAATTTCCAAAGCGCCAGTGTAGTCCACGCCAGTAGCTTCAAATGCTCGTTTTGGGGGGTTTACCCGATGAAATGGCAAATCTGCCATTAACTGCGATGCTGGTTTTGGACGATGTTTGAAACAGGGAACACATTTACGTAGGACTCGTTTCACTGCTTGTTTTCCGTTTACAATCCAGAAAATCTGTTGAATAGTCGCTAGTGTGAGATCCATTCCTCCATGTAGAGTATTATGATGAGCATTTCGGATCACAAGCTCAGTGAAGTGATGTGACTTGGCTAAATGATCGGAGTGCGTTGGTTAGCAGAGATGTGGAAAGCATTCTTTAATCTCCCTCGCACCCGCAAGATACTCTGCTGATCTACAAAAGGACATAACTGATGAAGTTTATTAGAGCCAGATAAGGATTTATTTGATTGTAATCGAGAAATCTCACATGGAAACGCTTTCCGCTGCACCAGTCGAACGACTTGAAGCATGGCATCTTGAAACTCCTGTGTCTTTATTGGCCCTGTTCGACGCAATGCCAATGCAGATTTGGAATTGTGTACAAAGCGTAGCATATAGGCCACAACAAAGATGAGTCTGTTATAGGAAGAAAATGAGGTGATGATTGATTCATCAATCGAAGTGGTACAAGTGAGTGTTGATTTTTTAAGATCTCGCTGCTCAGCTCTGGCAACGTTATCCTCCGGTGGATCCAAGCGATTAGTTGGCCATTGCGTATCCGGTAGCTGTAACCATGGTGGGCCACACCACCACAAATCGTGATTTGCCAGCTGCGTTGGGGTAAGACCACGGGTGGCGCAATCTGCGGGGTTCGTATCAGTGGGCACGTGTCGCCACTGCGACGGTACGCTTGATTGCAAAATTTGTCCCACTCGATTGGCAGCAAAAGTCTTCAAGCGCATTGGATCTCCATTAATCCAGTACAGTATGATCATTGCATCGGACCAAAAATGAAGCGACATTGCTTGGTCTTGGAAATGTAGCTGTTGGCAGCACCACTTTGCCAGCTGGGTGGCTAACAGGGCACCAGAAAGCTCCACTCTCGGAATTGTCATTGGCTTCGTGGGTGTAACGCGACTACGTGCAGTAAGTAAATGAGTATGTACAGTATCATCCATCCATTGAACTCTGAGATACGCACACGCAGCATATGCAATGGTCGATCCGTCACTAAATACATGGAGTTGAAGAGATTTTAGACTGCTACGTTGAACATTAACCACCGAGGTACTTGGATTGCCTCGACATCTGGTAATCTCGTGATATAATCGTTCCAGCGTTCTCGTAAATCTAGAGGAAGTGTTTCGTCCCACTCTAATGGCGAGGAAACTCCAGCAGTACGTTCAATACGAACACTCCAGACGTCCTTCAGAATTGCTTTGGCAGTTGTGATAACTGGCACAATAAATCCTAATGGATCGTACAACCGGGCCACTGTGGAAAGTAATGCTCGTTTAGTAAATTCTTGACTAATTTTGAATTTTATATGAAAGCCATAAACATCTCTTTTAGGATGCCAATACAAACCAAGTGTTTTTATTGAATCATGATTGTCGACTTCTAAAATGGTTGAATTCGACATATGTTCTTGCGCAATGTTAACCAGCAAGTCAGGATGATTAGATGCCCATTTCCTGAGACACATGCCAGCGGATTGAAGTGCAGCAATTAGATCCTCTCGAATTTTGATGGCTCCATCAACGGTGTCATGACCACTTTGAACGTCGTCCACATATATTTCCTTTTGCAGTACATGTTGTGCCAATGGATATCTCACACTTTCATCCTGAGCTAGTTGATGCATAATCCTGATGGCCGTATATGGAGCCGACGCAGTTCCAAAGGTCACTGTAGTTAAACAATATTCCTGAATTTGATCCTGTTCGTTTCGCTAAAAAATCCGTTGAAACTGGGCATCATCCGGGTGCATGTCTATGCATCGGTACATTTTTGGATATCTGCCGCAAAAACATATCGATGCATGCGCCAGTTTAGTATGACTCCCCCAAGATCATTCTGCAACGCGGGACCTGTACAAAGGACATCGTTGAGAGAACGGCCATTGGAAGTTTTGCAAGACGCATCATAGACCCCGCGTAATTTGGTGGTGGTACTCTCCTCCTTTAGTACAGCGTGATGAGGCAGAGTGCATGCCGCAAAACCGACCTGCCCCAATGGCGTGTGAGTCCGATGTTGCTCCTCAGTGCTTGCAGCTTCGATGATCTAGTTGAGATCAAAATACTCTTGGATGACGGCTGAATATTGCTGATGTAACGCTGGTTGTTTTTGAAACTTGCGCTCCAACATATGGAAGCGATTAAGGGCTATTTGCCGAGATTTCCCAAGAACTTGCGAGGAATCGAACTGCGTCTTGAATGGGAGCCGAACCATATATTTCCCATTGGGTTGACGTGTATGCGTGCGTTTGAAATGATCCTCGCACCATTGTTCTTCTGCTGTCAACTGTCGAGTTTCGGGAATTATCTCTAGTTCAAAAAACATATTGACCAAAGACTCCAAATTTGTCTGATGACATCGAATGGATATGGCATGCGAAAATATTTGGTTTGTCTTACCAAATACAATCCAACCCAGTTGCGTGCGCTGAGCTATTGGTTGATCCTGAGCTCCCTTCCGAACTTCAGACAGCATGAGCTGAGGTATGACATCCACGCCAATCAGCAAGTCGATTCGACCGGATCGCGTAAAGGTAGGATCTGCCAATTCGAGTCCTTGGATATGCGACCAGTTTTGCAGGTAAATATTCGTCCTTGGCAGAGGCGATGTTAAAGAGCGAAGCACAAACGCCGTATCCACTGACATTTGGAACTGAGGGTGTATACATGAGCTTAATGTAAACCCCGTGCGATGCTTGCACTTATTTGTTGAGTTTTCGCCAACTCCCGTGATTTCAGCAGAAACAGGGAATCGCCTTAGTCCAAGGTCTTGGACGACATTTTCCGTAACAAGAGTTCCCTCGGAGCCGTGATCAATTAAAGCGCGTACTATCATAGACTGACCAGTGATGTTGTTGTGTAGTCGAACCAGTACCGTCGCTAGAATCACTGTGGGTGACTTATACGAGGCCATTGCACTCACGAGCTGAGTTGTGTTGGCTTGAATTGAGCTTGCCGATGAGGATGAATCCCTCGTTGACTGATGCTGTAGAACATTAGATCTAGCATTATTAGGCTGACTAGGAAAATGTAAAAGAGTGTGGTGCCGTTGACCACACTGAGAACAATTCTTTGTACTACTGCACTGAGACCAGTTATGCGAAGGGCTTAAACAATTCAGACAAACCTTGGTGTTTTCCGCTATCAGTTTTCGAGCAAAACAATCTTTAGACAAGAACTCTGGACAACGCCTTAAAATGTGGTTGCCACTACAATGAGTGCAACGCATTGCGGAATTGGTACCGCTCGTGGTATGGTAGCTGCCACGTTTATGTATGTTATTGTTGTTAGAGTTGTTCGGAAGCTTGTATGACGATTTATGCGATGCATTTTGTACCGATGTGGGTTTTGCTAATGGGTTCCCTTTGCGACTTTCTATCATTTCGATGCTGACAAGGCGATTGTTTAGAAAATTTTCGAACATCGAAAAGGTTGGAATTTCTCCTGAGCTGCCCAGGTGATGCTCCCAGGCTTGGAGAGAAGTTGATGGGAGTTTCATCGCGAGATGATGCACTATCCAATGGTCACAAGTTGAGATTGCGATTTTGAGACGCTTGAATTCGTTTATACACACATTGGTGACGTTGAGTAGGTGCTTGAATTCCGTTGAACATTCCTTGACGATGACAGGCAAGTCGTATAGGGCATTCATATGGTGCTTGAATAACAACCTTGGGTTATTATACCTCCTAACGATGAGATTCCAGGCCACTGCATAGTTTGCTTCCGTCAAATCCATTTGCTGGACATCCTGATCGCAATCACCTGGCAAAGCTTGCTTAAGAAAATGGAATTTTTGAATGCTAGAAAGTGCCGTATTCTCGTTTATAAGCTGTGAAAATACATCAAAAAATGCTGGCCAATCTGTATGTTTGCCAGAAAAAGTGGGAACCGGTAACTTAGGGAGCTGAACTGAGGACACTGCTGTAGAAACCACCGTAGAATTATGGCTCGGAGCTCCAACTGTTGTATCAGTATTTGTTGTTGTCAGCAGGGCATCGTAGGCATCCAAAATAGCACAAAAAACCGTGGTATAACTTTGCTCAAACTTATCTTCAATTGCATTTTTAAAATACGCATGCGTACGCGGACATTTGGAAATAACAATCAATTGGTGATTTTTATTAAATTGTCTAGAAAGTTCTTCCAATTTATCGCGACGGAGTTGAAAATAAGCTTTGGTTTTTCGAGCTGCACTATCTTTTTTAAAATTCGTATGCAGCTGTGTTAATCGTGTAAGAATATCAAATTGAAGAGCACTGAGATCTTCATAACCCGCTCTCTCCAATGAGACTTCTAGTTCACTTTCGTTTTTCTCCATTTGACTCAAAAATAATTGCACTCAATCTATGACCAACATACAAGCATGCAAATAACAAAACACTCACCCTTTCTGTGCAAGAACACCTTGTGTTTCGCAGTCGTTAGCGTTTAACGTTTGTTGTTGTTGTTGTTGTCCGCCAGGCAGAGTAGAGCGACAAAGGCGAAAGCAAGGCGGTGATTTGCTTATCACTGCAGCTGCGCTTCCAGCTGTCCAGCGAAGTGACGTGGGTGTATGTGGTCGTTGCACTCGGCCGATCATCCAACGAGGCAAATGTTCAAAGCGAGACGCCGATATTTAGCGAATCTCTGCCGCTGCGCTTCTAGCGGTCCAGCGACGAAAGTACAAAGTATAGAAAGAGACGCCGGTAACTTAAGAACGGCGTCTATGTACCAATTAGGTTTGGTATTTGGCTGACTCTTTTTGGGTGCGTGCTGGCACTGAACTTTTAGAATTTTATGAACACACAAAGAACCACTTTTGCCAATTTATGGGCAGATAACTGTTGAAAATTAATTTCAAATGTAATCACGAAGTTATGATCAAATGGTTCCCCTCATGGGCCACCAAAAATGTTGTGACAAATGCTAAGTTGTCAATGCTGAGCGTCTACCGCTCTGGGGACTTTCATTTGACAAGAGAAAAATAGGTACAACCGAAGTAACTTCAAGATTAAGTTTATTTAACAAATTTCACTAGATATCAAAACAAACTAATTTAATTGCGAAGGTTAAGTTATATCAAAATTTTAGGGTTCTTCAAGGTATAAAAATCAAAGACACAGGCCGACCAGCACCGAACACCGCTTGCCAAAGAGTGCTTCGTCGGATTTTGGCATTCGTCTTTTGTGCTGCTGGGACGTCTCGAGAGCGTAGAAAACTGCGTTAAGCACACTCTTTGTCTCCTACGAAATACTCTTAATAGATGCTCGAACAAGCTGTCATGTGAACAATCGTCGAATTATAGAAAATCAATAGAAAAATCGTCATAGCTCGATGTTGTTTAGCCTTTGCTAAGCTATGTAGCTTTCTTTCTGGTTTTTTTTTGTTTTCAGCTTTTTTCTGTGGGAGCTCTTCAAGATTAATTTTGGGTTTTTTGTATATGCATGTCTTTAAACTCTTCGGTATAATAAAATCAAAATAAAAACATACCGTTAGATAAATATTTGAAGTACATATGTATTTAAAAACCTAAGAGGTAAAGTTAATTATATGCATATGTATCAATGCAGCTCTAAAAATCGCCGTTAATATAATATTTAAAAATAGAAAAAAATTCAAAAATAAAAAAATCTTCCTGATTACCTGCGTAGTTATGTGGCGTGCTTTTTTCTTCTAGTTTTCGAGAAATAAAAATCTTAAAAAATGTGTGTAAATTAATTTTATTCCCAAAAATTTTTTTAAAAAAATTAATTTTTTATTTTCACTTATACTTGGTGATAAACCTTTATTTGAATATATTTTTTACACAAGATTTAACTTAACTTTTTAATTCGGTTACTGAACGCGGCTCGGGTCAAAATACGACTAACTGCCAAATCTTAAATCTGATCCAAAGAACATCGGCCAAAAGCTTTTCTCGAACTTCAAGAAGTTTCTTTTTGTTTAAAATAAAAGCTCATGATGTAAGTGTCGCATCCCATTGTGAAATTCAATTATGCTGACCAATGCAGTTTATTTGGGGCTTGGAATGAGGAAGGCGCAATTGATTGGGCTTTGAACGGAAGCTGATGTTTACTTTAAGTTTGATTTGTTTATTTCGGTTGGGGATCCAAGAGCGGACCTCAAAGACAAAGGCAGGCAATGGCAAAGGCGAATGCGAAGATCGCTGAGATTGAATTTTGGAATTTGTTTATTAATTGGGGATCCAAGAGTGGACCTCAAAGCCAAAGGCATAAGCAATGGCAAAGGCGAGTGCGAAAATCGCTGAGATTGAATTTTGGAAATTGTTTATAAATGGCATAAGAAGCCTGGTTTCATGGGTTGGATAACTCTCCCCCTTCTAAAATGGATCGCCCCGATTTATTATTAATTTCTTTTAATCGGTCTCTTAGTTTTGAAAAAAAACATTGGTCTTGGTTTGTATTTTTTACTGTTGCAATTTCTTCTTGATTTGTATTTTCTTGCATAATAATTTCTTGTTTTGAATTTTCGTTTTCTAAATTTTCATGGTTAGTTTTTTCTTCTAGTTCTGGCCGTTGTTTTATAATTACAAAAATAACATTTTTATATTTTATAAAAAGTAAAAAAATTAAATATACGATAATTACAATTAATAATATAAAATAAATTGGAATTTTTGTATTATTAATTTGGAAATATGGATTGAGAATATTTATATTATCAAGAGTAAGTTCTGAATTATTAGAAACAATATATTCATCAATGTCATAATTAATAAATTTATGCTGTGCTATGTAGTTTAATATTTTTCTTTCGGTGTTTACATAAGTTATATTATTTATGGTTACTGAGTCATTGAACAAAATTAAATATGAACCTTGTAGTTTTGTTATGTCTACTATGTTTGTTCCTGTAACTAAAATCGCACCATCTTGGAGGATGTCTATTTTTTTTGTTAATTTCTCTTATTTTAGAACAGTTGGCTCTTTCGCCATTTAAAAGTTTTATAAAGCAACTTGTTTCAGAACTTAATTAAAAGTAGTTGTTGAAAATTTCTTCTTTAAAATTGGTCATTAAGTAATATTTATTTTTGCAAAAGGCAACTTGATTGTTTATCAATAATTTTCCATCGGGTTGAGCAATAGCTCTTGTTTTATACAGGTATTTTATATAGATTACTAATAAATCGTTATTAAATAAAATTTTATAAGTTGATATATCTATTAAGTTGGTTAATACTACAGATTGTTTTTCGTGATTGTAAATTTCCTTAATTTCTTTTTCATTCAGAATTTTCGTATTAAAAATTTTTGTTTTTGCCAAGATAATGGTCTAATAAATTTTGCAAATCGAATATTAGCAACCGTAAACGGTGTTTTCGTAAAATTGTTTCCTCATTGAAGACTACATTTTTTAAATTTTCAGTTAGGTTTTTTACTTCATTAAATAATTGGGAATTTATTGTGAATTGTTTGTTATTATTCTGTATTAAGTCGTCCATTTTATTTTGTACAGTTATGAAATCATTATGATCAGGAGTTCCTGCTATCCATTTTGTAACGAACTGCTTTTTTATGTCTCCGCTCGCTACGTAAACGTGCGGCTAGCTCAGTTGAGTTTGTGTGTTCGTCCCACCAAATTTATTGTTGCGTGACCCCGAGACCAAAGCAGAACGCAGAGTTAGGTTAGATTTAGAATATGTGTTGGGTTTATTGCGTGTAGATTTACAGCTTGATGTTTGATTCGTGGTTCTGCTGTCTGACGACTCGATCTCCCTCGTTGACGCCGGTAATGGCTCCCGCGTCGACTCCTGCGGCGGCACGCCTGTCGTGCGTCCTCTGCCTTGCCGAGTCTTTCGGGCACCGGTCGCGTACTAGGTTCGCTACGAGTCTCTCACAACTTGGCGGATATTGAGCAGAAAACCTTACTGGAGGGCTAAGCAGCGCTGCTGCAGTCAACACTCCACGCTCTACCCTGAAGTCGGTCGGGATTTCGTCGGCTGGGCCTCGGCAGGTCCTCACTCTCGTGTGGACCGAATCCGGGCACCTTTCGCACAACTCCCTCGGATTTTCGTCGCTGGCCCTCAGCAGGTCCTCAATCTCTCATGAGAAACCGACGCCGGGTACCTTTCGCACAACATCCACTGGATCTTCGTCAGCTGGCCCTCAGCAGGTTCTCAATATCTCATGCGAACCGACGCTGGGTACCTTTCGCACAACATCCATTTACTCGGACTCCCCCAATACCGTCGTTTTCGAGACTCGTAGACGCACCCTACAACTTACCTTGTACCCTCGGGATCTCAGCTTGGCAGTTCCAGCTTATGTAGACGTGACCGTCGTTGGGCTTCTCGACTCGGCGATCTTGATTCCGGATTAAATGGCACTTGGTATTCTCCTTGGGGTTTCACTGGCGTGACTGTCCCGAAATGTGCGCGCTTTCTCCTTTTATACGCCATCCTGGTCCCGCAATTTCCCTTCCTTGGTAGCGTGATCGGGTCCAAAGTGCAGGACAAATGGCGTGATCGGGTCCAAAGTGCAGGACCAGTCCCGTTAGTTCACGGTCCTTCCCTTTTGTGCTGGTCCAAAGTCCGCCGACTTCACCGTTATACGGGTGCAAAGTCCAGGACTTCACCGTTATAACGGGTACAAAGTCCGCCGCGGTACCGTTAATTCACGGTCCCTCCTCTTTGCGCGGGTCCGAAGTCCGCAGACTTGCTGTTGTTGGGTCCAAAGTCTGCAGACTCACCGCAGCATTGAGTCCAAAGTCCTTGGAGCCGTTATTTCCCTTTTTAACCTCCGCACACAGCGCATCCCGCTGTTGCTATGCAGCTCTCCTGCACTCGAAATTGTAAGGAGATTTACAACTCCTTACAATTTCCATAAAGTTCCTATTTCGTTTGTTCCTCTTTTTTTGCCTTTTTGGCATTATTTCTGATAATGTTATTCTGATGAGTTCTAAATCCATTGAAATTTCCCATTCTATATCTGTTTTTGCTGATTTATCTAAAATTCTAGTTTCCGTGTTAATTATTTCTTCATAAAAACTTGAATTAATTACGTGAAATAAATCTGCGTATGAATCATACGTCAATACGTCTTTGTTGTCTTTAAATAATAAATAATCTTGACTTGCATAGTCAATTATTTCGGAACTTGTTAAAAGTATTAAGTTTAGTATAAGTAGGGGAGACCGGGGGGGTTTTGAGACGGGTTTTGTTTTTTGACAAAAAATATAATAGAAAAGCCATTTTTCTGCCCGTACAAATTTTTAAATCATAGTTCAGTGTAATTTCACTCAGACAAGAGTATAATTAGTTGAAATTTTAGTTCGACCTTCAAGTTTTGCCTGCCTGCTCAAAAGTTGTTTTTTATGGATTTTCGCAATGTTCGGGGGGTTGTGAGACACAAATTTATAAGAATGAAAATGGTTTTTTTTTTATCAAAATTGTTTATTTTATTCTTTAATAAGGCATATTTTGTGGTCTACAATTTATTCAAATTGGAAAGATTTCGAGGAGATAATAGAACGGCACATAAAAATCAGATTTATAGCAGCCACAAAAACATTGACATAAATCGCAGATTTGGCAGTCTGACTATACATGGCCTTGCCATGATGACTAAAGAAAGAAAAAACGATCATCAAAAACACTGAATCCATCAAAATTATCAAAATTATCATTAAACGTTTTGGTTGTGTACAGAAACACTATATCAGGCTATTAAATACAATTTTATGGTCCTAGATGACGCGGTAATAGAATGTCTCATAGCCCCCCGAGAACGTTGTCTCACGACCCCCCAATAGCTATATTTTAAATATGGCTTCTGCTTTACGGACGCATTAAATGTTTATGCAAAATTTGTTCCGTGTGTCAAAAGGCTACTCACCAAGGAATGTTTCGGATGTATGCACTCTCGCAAATAGCTTGTAAAACAAAGCGAAAAGACAGCAAACACGAACGGTCTACAAAACGTTCGATCACAAAATTGGAGTTGCCATTTGGGAAGACATAAAGAATCGGCATGAGCGGAATATTTGTGATGTGGAAATGAAGATTGGAAACAAGCAAGAAGTTTCACAGTCAGCTGGTAGATGTCGCGCTTTTTAGTTCATTGCTGTAAGCGCGTCTCACGACCCCCGTGTCTCACGACCCCCCGGTCTCCCCTACTCTTTTATAATCTGATTTTGAATAGTACAACATATTTAAATGGCACGTGTTTTCTAAATGTTTTCAAGAGAACATTTCTAGGGCTCTCTCACCTAAAGCAATGGCAAACGAATAAATACATAAAGGCTAACAACATCGAATCTATGACGATTTTTCTATTATTTACCATATTGTTCATATGAAAGCTATATGATATAGTCCAGGGGTGCTCAACGCCTATGCACCGAGTGCACTTTTGTTTTTGTAGAGCTCTGTGCTTATGGGTAGTGCGCCCATAAGCACCGTGCATATGGGCTTCGATTTGCATGCGAAACAAAAACAATTTTGCTTGTTTCTTCATTACAGCTCTGTCCGTCGTCACGCTTATCTGATCGCAATGTATTTTGTTTTTGTTTTTTCCTCGAGCACATGCACTGAAACTTATCTTTCTGTCTGCGTTGGCTTTTGATTTATTTCGTGGTGGACCATCGTAAGTGTTATGTTACATTTTTTGGCGGATCAAAATGAGTGATGAAATAGAGAGCAGTTTTTTTTAGCATAAACTTTAAATGCGAAGTACAATACGTAATATGCTTCGTAGTTCTGGAGGTAAAAACTTTTTTTTTCTCTCAGTGCACAGCTGCGCCCCAACACAAACGCGCCGCTACATATGTACACGTTTTCTTGTGGATGTGTTAGTAAACGCACTGCCATAAGACGATCTTGAGCACCCCTGATATAGTCGTACGATTTTGATAAAATTTAATATGAAACTCAAGACTCATTAGAAAACTCTATGTTCCAAAAATCATGATTGTCTGATGAAAAACAACGAGGTTATAATTTTATTTCCGTTATTTCTATATAAATTTTTCGATCTTTCCTATGGCAGCTATATCATATAGTAGTCCGATTTTTATGAAATTTTTTTCTCGATTTAAGAGTATTTCAAAAACTTGATGTTCCAAAAATCATGCTCGTGGCATTAAAAACAACGACATTATAATTTTTTTCCATTATTTATATATATATTTTTTTGATCTCTCCTATGGCAGCTATATGATAGAGTTATACGATTTTGATAAAATTTAATACGAAATTCAATAGCAGTTAGAAAACGCCATCTGGAAGGAATCAAGTCGATCTGATCAAAAACAACGGAGTAAGAATTTTTTATTTCATTCTCTTGTATGGGAGCTATCCGATATAGTCGGCCGATCCGGCTCGTTCCGACCTATATACTGCGTGCAACAACTACACAACTTTTGGGAAAGTTTCAGCGAGATAGCTTTAAAACTGAGAGACTAGTTTACATAGAAACCGACAGGAGGACAGACGGATCGTGATGCTGATCAAGAATATATATACTTTATGGGGTCTGAGGTGTCTCCTTCACTGCGTTGCAAACTTCTGACTGAAATTATAATACCCTTTTGCTCTGCAAGGGTATAAAGATGAACAAGAAAGGAAGCTAGCTTCGGCAAGCCGAAGCTTATATACCCTTGCAGACATCAAATATGTCGAACAAAATATATAAAGGCTAACAGCATCGAAGCTATGACGGTTTTTGTATAATCAACAATGGTAATTTAAAATCTGAGGACTTCTTAATATATAATAGTATAACAAGAATGATCAAAATATAGAAATAATCTGAATTATCGCATTATACAATTATTGGTGGACCTGCCTAAGTTATTGATGTTTATTTCAAAAACGGATCGCATCTTCCTCTTGAAAAACTCCTTATATTTAGAAGGTATTTTGTAGAAATTATATACCTGGTTATTTTTAATTTTTCTTAAAATTACGCAATATTAACAATAGGTATCAGGTGCGCACACCTGCACATTTATTACAGTGCACAAGCGACCTAATTTACCTAAGACCCTTCTAAAAAGGGTTACCAAATGTCGTAAAATTGCATCATCGACACGTGCACTACCTGTATGTAGGGAAAAAGAAAAGGATAACCAAATTAACAGGTAAATCACCAACTTACGAGTATTTATTGACGCGTACGCCTAAGCTGCGGATTAGTCTGTGATTGACAGTTGCCGAGTTACAACTTATACAAGTGGTGCAGTATTTTTTACAGTGCGAGTTTTTTTTTAAACGTTTGTGTAGAAGTGAAAAGTTGAAGTGGTTAAAACAACAAAACAAATCTTGGAAATATTTGATTTGGTAAGTCATTCGTTTGTATACAGTTTGAAGTGGAAGTTAATTCTACTAGGACTTAGCCATAACCCATTCATTAATACCACTTTTATTAATGTGGTCTAATCAAACATTCGCTATGTATTTTTTCTTCCAATTTTTTTAACAGCCAATTCCAGAGAATGCCACGTAAATCTTCTTTGTCGCAAGAACAGCGTAGGCAAGCTGCGCTTGCTCGTAGCCGAGATCGATATGCACAAAATTCGTCTCAGATAAGGACCAGAAATGCCCAGCATATTGCCTTGACTCGCTCTACGAATATCGATGTGGTAGCAGAAATTCGAGCACGAGAAACTGCTGCCCTCGCTCTGAGAAGGCGTAGTGCACGAATTCGAGCTATTGAACGTGTACGGGACGCCGCAGCTTACGCCAATACCAGGGAAAATTTTGAAGAACGACGACGGCAGCAGGCCCTAAATACTGCCAGCCATGCAGCTCGCAGGACTATAGAGGAAAATCGTGAGCCCGAACGCGAACGGGACGCTGCAGCGCGGGCACGAACTCGAGCTATCTCCGAAAACCGTCGACGAGAGCAGTTGCGAAACACTGCCGATCATGCTACCTGGAGACTAGCAGAGGAAAACCGAGGACCCGAGCGTACACGGGATGCTGCAGCGCGTGCGCGGACCCGAGCGAACTCCGAGGAACGGCAACGGGAGCAGTTGCAAAACACTGCCGATCATGCTACCTGGAGACTAGCAGAGGAAAACCGAGGACCCGAGCGTACACGGGATGCTGCAGCGCGTGCGCGGATCCGAGCGAACTCCGAGGAACGGCAACGGGAGCAGTTGCAAAACACTGCCGATCATGCTACCTGGAGACTAGCAGAGGAAAACCGAGGACCCGAGCGTACACGGGATGCTGCAGCGCGTGCGCGGACCCGAGCGAACTCCGAGGAACGGCAACGGGAGCAGTTGCGAGACACTACCGATCGTGCTACCTGGAGACTAGCAGAGGAAAACCGAGGACCCGAGCGTAGACGGGATGCTGCAGCGCGTGCGCGGACCCGAGCGAACTCCGAGGAACGGCAACGGGAGCAGTTGCGGGACACTACCAATCGTGCTACCTGGAGACTAGCAGAGGAAAACCGAGGACCCGAGCGTACACGGGATGCTGCAGCGCGTGCGCGGACCCGAGCGAACTCCGAGGAACGGCGACGAGAGCAGTTGCAAAACACTGCCGATCATGCTACCTGGAGACTAGCAGAGGAAAACCGAGGACCCGAGCGTAGACGGGATGCTGCAGCGCGCGCGCGGACCCGAGCGAACTCCGAGGAACGGCGACGAGAGCAGTTGCGAAACACTGCCGATCATGCTACCTGGAGAGCGGCAGAGGTTAACCGAGCACCCGAGCGTACACGGGATGCTGCAGCACATGCAAGGACACGGGCGAACTCCGAGGAACGACGACGGGAGCAGTTGCGAAATACTGCCGATCATGCTACCTGGAGAGCGGCAGAGGTTAACCGAGCACCCGAGCGTACACGGGATGCTGCAGCACACGCAAGGATGCGGGCAATTTCTGAGGAACGACAAAGAGAGCAGTCACAAAACACTGCAAGCCGCGCTGTCTGGAGAGCGAATGATGCAAATCGAGGACCGGAGCGAGAGCGGGACGCGGAAGCTCACAGGATTGCCAGGAACGACCCCATTTCTCGGGAACATCAGATACACAACAGGACATTGCAACAACGGGAAACACGTCTACAGAGGAGGCTTCGGGAGCAACGGATTCGGGAAATGGCTGAGGAACGACTCTTGACGTATAGGACCAGTTCGGAGAATCGACAGGCTGAATCTTCACGACAGTCTCAACGAAACATGGATGCTAGAGCTGGACTTTCCGCAGACGAAAGAGAGGATCAACGGGAACAACAACGCCGAAGGAGCCGAGCGTCAGCAAAGGAGCAGTATCTACAAAACATCAAATACGGACCAACTGAATGCTGCATATGCTGTGGAGGGACTTGGTTTATATCTCAGGTGAGTGCTTTGAACAAATTTACTATATCGTCTAAGTTTCCGAATATGAATGTAGGCAACGCATTTTATTTAAGTAGTAAATTTCCCAGTCCGTCCGGCAAATACAAATTTTGCAGCACATGTCGCCAGGCCGTTTCCAAAGGTAGAATACCATCTCTGTGTCTTGGTAATGGTTTTGATTTTCCAGAGATTCCCGAGTGTCTCAAAATTTAACATGTCTTGAAGAGCGCCTCATTTCTCCCCGAATTCCCTTTATGCGCATTATATCCCTAGGATATGAAAGGCAATGCGGAATAAGAGGCGCTGTAGTTAATGTCCCAATTTCTGTACCTGATACAGTAAGTGCGCTCCCCCGCTCTTTTGATTCTACACATGGTATCCAAGTTCACTTAAAGAGAAAGTTAGAATACTCCCATAATTTCATGACGGAAACAATTCGTCCGTCGAGAGTGCTTGAAGCAGTGCGTTATTTAGTAAACACAGAGCTGTATAGAAAGCACAATATCTCATTAATTGGTGATTGGCTGAATGAAATGAGAGATAGCGAAGAAGTACCATTCATCGCAGATGAATCTGACCGAGAAGAAGTTGAACAGCTTTTGCGCCTTCAACATTCTCAACCAAACGACCAACAGGATGAAAATTTAAATCCTGGTGGTCACGAAACGCTATTAGAAAATAATAACGGGAATGATTTTCAGCGTATTGCTTTGGCTCCCGGTGAAGGCCGCCGTCCCACAAATTTAACCCTAGATGACGATGCTGAAGAACTTTCATTTCCAACAATATCTTGTGGTGAAATTTTTAAGGCCAAGACCACCTACGCAAAAAAAGCGAGGTCCCAAATTCGATATTACGATCGACGTTGTGCAGTTGTTCCTAAAGTCCTTTATATGTACAAATTTTATGAGATGCAGCGAATTCAAAACTCCATTTCCATTGCCTTACGAAAAAATCAGGTGCGGTAACTGCTGCAAACGTAAGGGATGAATCTTTTATTGACAGACTAGTGCAGCATGACGACGGGTATCATATTTTAAAAGGTTTGCGTTCAGCTCCTGCTCATTGGGAAGCAGAAAAGAAAAAGGTCATAGCAATGATAAGACAATTTGGTTTGCCTACATTTTTTATCACCCTTTCTGCTGCTGAAACAAAATGGAATGAACTTTTGATTATTCTTTCTCTTTTGTTAGATAACAAAATAATAAATGAGGAGGAAGCTGCATCATTATCCAGTACCGAAAAAGCTCGACTGATCCGATCCGACCCAGTAACTTGCTCCCGTTACTTTGACTACAGGTTCCGTCAATTATTAAAATTATTCAAAAGCTCCGAAATATTTGGGAGTATACCCTAACACATTATTATTGGAGGATCGAGTTCCAGCACAGAGGCTCTCCACACTCTCATGGAATGTACTGGCTTTCTGGAGCGCCAAACCTCGAAGGAGCGGAAAATTCTGATGAATTAGTACGTTTTATTGATAGGTTTATTACTACCAGCGGAAACGATCCTGAATTGCAAGAAGTAATTCAATATCAGCGCCATAAGCATAGTTCATCGTGCTTAAGAGAACTGCGAGGCCAGGAATTTTGCCGCTTCAATATGCCATACCCTCCCATGCCTGAAACTCTCATCTTATATCCTTTGGAAGAAAATGAAGCCAGTCTTGACACTCATAAAGCGTTGTTTAGAAAAATTAAAAATATTTTAAAATCTTGTCCTGAAGATGAAGCAGCGACCTACAACGATTTTAATTATTTTCTTTCCCAACTTGGAAGCACATTTGAGGAGTACAAGCTTGCAGTTAGATCCAGCTTAAAAAAGCCCCAGGTATTTTTACGTCGTCAATTTTCTGATAGGTTGTTAAATGCGTATAATAAGAGTATCTTAGAATTACATAGAGCCAACATGGATATCCAATTTATCTTAGACGCTTATGCCTGTTGTAGTTACATAATTAACTACATTAACAAATCCAACCGCGGCGTGTCTCAACTGATGCGGGAAGCAATGACTGAAATGCAACACGGAAACATTTCAATTAAAAGAAAGTTGCAACACCTAGGGAGCAAATTTATAAACGCTACGGAGATATCAGCCCAAGAAGCTGCCTACAATATTTTAGGCTTACACATGTCTGAGGCTAGTGAAGGAAATATTTTTATAAACACTTGCCATCCAGATAAAAGAGTTCGCATAGTTCGATCCAACAGAGAACTAGAACAGCTTCCAGGAGACTCAACTGATATTTTTGAGCGAAATTTACTCGACCGATATGTGCAAAGGCATGAGTTATTAGAGTCAGTATGCCTTGCAGAATTTGCGGCTTGGTACAAATTTTCTAGGTCAAATACACGAGCAAATCCTTCCAACGAAGATTATGAAGAGCCGATGGACTTGGAACCAGATAACGAAAATTTGGCAGGCGAACAAAGTTACCAACTGCTGGATGGGACTGGGTTTGTAAAAAAACGTAAGCATGCCCTAATCCTCCGATGGGTCCGATTTAGTTTAAATTCTTCCCCATCCGACTATTTTCGAGAGCACGTAATGCTTTTCTTTCCCTGGAGAAATGAAGATACTGACCTCATCTCCAACGATAACGAGAGCACCTTCAGAAACAACTATGAGCTAATTAAACGCAATAAAGCGGAATACGATGTTTTTGATGATATGGAATTGGACAGAGTTCTTCAAGAGCTGCAAAATGTTGATAGACAAGAAAGTGGTCCTCTTCCTGACCAACCTGCTTCCCAATACTTAGATGAAGAGTTCAGAGCTCTGGCAGTGCCAAACGTCGGCCAAAACATAAATATGTTTCAGGATGATGATGCTGCTAACGTTGAAGAGGGCGAGCTTCAACTTATTAGACTTCCACCGTTGGTATCAGAAGACAATCTTTGCTCGCTTACCCGGTCGCTCAATTCAAAACAGCGCCAGTATTATGCCCATGTAATGCATAATGTAGCAGCAAAAAAAACATTTTATGAATACGTTGGCGGAGGGGCTGGAGTAGGCAAAAGTAGATTGATTTCGACTATTTATCAGTCTATAACTTGGCGAGCAAGTAAAATTCCTGGGGCAACTGATTCTCCAAAGGTATTATTATGTGCTCCTACCGGAAAAGCTGCTTTTGGAATTGGAGGACTCACCCTTCACTCCATATTCTCCCTTCCAGTTAACCAGTCATCTGGTCCATTAAGGCCTTTAAGCAATGACTCAGTTAACACAATTCATTGTAAGTTAATGGACCTACAATTAATAATTATTGATGAAATTTCGATGGTCGGTTCCAAAATGCTTTGGTATTTGGATCAAAGACTAAGACAAATTTTTAGAAGCCAAGATTTAATATTCGGTGGCAAATCAATAATTGTGTTTGGAGATCTCAAGCAGCTTTCTCCAGTTGGGGATCGTTGGATATTCTTAGAAAATACCAACAATCCATATAACATTATCGCTGGAACTAATCTTTGGGATAATTTTAAATTTTTTGAGCTGACCGAAATAATGCGGCAACGCGACGACCACGCATTTGCGCTAGCTCTAAACAATATGTCTGAAGCCAACATGTCGGTCACAGACATAGAACTCCTTAGGCAGAGAGTAGTCCCCCCAACTGAGGTTCCCGACGATGCCATCCACCTATTTTGCTCAAATGATGAGGTGGATCGCTATAATACATTGAAACTGGCACAAATTAACACAGAAGAGTTTATTTCAACTGCAATAGATACAATTAAATCGGCAAACATGCAGCAGAGTCACAGAGAAAGAACTCTTAGAAATGCAAAAAATATGAAAACGTCGGAAACCCAGGGATTATCATATATTCTTCATCTGAAAAGAACTGCAAAATATATGGTAACCGTTAATATAGACACCAATGATGGACTGGTAAATGGTGCAACTGGCGACCTCATGCAAATAGACAGTTGTATGGTAAACGGTTCGCTTTTGGTTACAGGGCTGTGGATTAAGTTTTCTGATCCAACGGTTGGAGCTATTGCTAGATCAAAAGTGAGAGGAAATGAGCATTCAGATTGGACTCCGATAAAAAAGGTTTCACGAGTATTTCGATGTGGAACTTCAGAGCATTCTACAGTAGATCGCAAGCAATTCCCAGTTGTTCCTGCTGAGGCTATTACCATCCATAAAAGCCAAGGAGCCACCTACAGCAAAGTCGCAGTGCATCTTAAAAGAGGCATTAAGCGAGCTTCACTTTATGTAGCGTGTAGCAGGGCAACAAGCGCATCGGGTCTTTTCCTAATAGGCGACTTTGTTCCTCCAACAAGATTTGGAGCAACAAATGTCCAAACTGAACTTCAAAGTTTAAGAGAGGAAAAGACCTTGACTACGCAATACGAATTCTTGGCCAATGAAAATACTATCTCATTATATTACCACAATGTTGAGTCTCTTCGTGCCCATCGCGAAGATATATCCAACGATAAAATTATTTGTTCCGCTGACTTCTTATGTTTTGTCGAAACCTGGTCTCTTCCAAGAGAAGAGTACAGCCTTATAGATTTCAACATCATAGGAAGAATTGACAGCAATCGATTGAATAATATTGGAAAGAATGGAATAATTATTTTTGCAAAGCAGAGTATCTTCCATAGAGTGGTCCTTCTGTTTGAGACGAATAAGTTTTTGAATTCAAGGGCCACTTATCAATCGATTGCTTTTAAATATCTTGATACATCATTTATCATTGTTTATAGGAGTCCCGGATATCCTATAGCAAGATTTCGAAATGAAATTATAAATGACGTTCAAAGAGTTCGCAGTATGGAAAATAATAAAGTGGTTATATTAGGAGATTTTAACATATGCAGGTCCACACGAACTGATTCCTTAGAGGAAATTCTAAATGCTCATAACCTTGTACCAATTAATAGTAGTCCAACGACAAAGCATCAAACGCAAATAGATTGGTTTTTTGCTGATACTGGTATTTCAGAAGCTGTTGCCCTTACATATGAGACCCCATACAGTCATCATGATGGTGTTTTCTTAAAAGTGTAGCCTATAAGTAATTATGTATAAGTTAATAATTAATTTCTTGGATAACGTATTTTCTATAATTGTACAAGTATGTTAAGTTGTTATTTGTATTTATTAAGGGTTATTTAATTAAGTACCTAATTGTATAAATAAATTGTATAAAATTAAGTCTTGGTTTAAAATAATGTGCAATTTAATTTTTAAGTAGTTAAAATTTCCCCCTCGTGGATTGAGACCTTGTCGTGGTGTGGGGGCTGAGTACGTGAATTTCGAAATAAAAATTTACAGAAACTAGCAGCAATCCTTTAAAATTAAATGTTGTTTTAATTAATACATTTTACACAAATTCAAATATTGCAATTTTCCGATTTTCATTAAACTTTTTCGAAATTTAATAATCCTTAAAGAAAATCTTAAAGAAAAACCATGTTTGTATAACAAAAAACATAAAAAAAAACAGAGATGTAATAGTTTTGTTTTGTATAGATTTTTCGATCGGTCCCAAGGCAGCTATATAATATCGTTGTCCGAATTTAAAGAAATTTTTTTTAAATTCAATGCTTCTTAAAAACTTTATACTCAAATAAAAATCATGGGCGTGGGATAAAAAACAACGAAGTTATCAATTAATTCCCATTAATTCAATATATATTTTTCGATCTTTCCTATGGCAGCTATAAGATATAGTTGTCCGATTTTTATGAAACTTTTTTCTCAATATAAGGGTTGTTAAAAAACTTGATATTAAAAAAATCATGCTCGTGGGATAAAAAACAACGATGTTATCAATTTATTTCCATTAATTCTATATATATTTTTCGATCTCTCCTATGGCAGCTATATGATAGAGTTATCCGATTTTGTTCAAATTTTATCCGAAATTCAATAACAGTTAGAAAACGCCATCTTGAAGAATTCAAGTCGATCTGATCAAAAACAACAGAGTGAGAATTTTTTATTTCATTCTCTTGTATTGGAGCTATCCGATATAGTCGGCCGATCCGGCTCGTTCCGACTTATATACTGCGTGCAATAACTACACAACTTTTGAGAAAGTTTCAGCAAGATAGCTTCAAAACTGAGAGACTAGTTTACATAGAAACCGACAGGAGGACAGACGGACAGACGGACAGACGGACAGACAGACAGACAGACAGACGGACAGACGGACAGACGGACAGACGGACAGACGTACATACATATTTCGATTCAGATGGTGATGCTGATCAAGAATATATATACTTTATGGGGTCTGAGGTGTCTCCTTCACTGCGTTGCAAACTTCTGACTGAAATTATAATACCCTCTGCTCTGCAAGGGTATAAAAAGCTAACTGTGTAAAGCAGTGTTTCCCAAACTTGTCGGGACCGCGACCCATCTACACAAATTATTGCAAGATCTACATACATATATGGCAAATAGTACCCACACAAAATCTACCCGCGACCCACCAGTGGGTCGCGACCCACACTTAGGCAAATACTGGTGTAAACAGTTTCTTGACAATGTTAAAATTGTGTAATCTCTTAGTTTGTCTTCTTCTTTATTTTCTATGGATTGTTTAGATTTTCTTTTGGAACTAACTAGGCATACTCTAATTAATATAGTTGCATTTCAAAAATATCATAAAATGAAACACAAGGGGCATATTTTTGCATGCAAAGTCAAAATATAAAAACAATCTTCGGTGTGTAAAGTGTTTCTTGACATATTGTATGTAAGTGTCGTTAAGATTATAAAAATAGTATGTTTCTAACTAAAAACTTATTTAAAGCTTTTCAAGATTCAGCCGTATGTCCGATATATTCGTTTGAAAGGTAAGTTTGCTTTTAATTAAAAAAGTAATATATAATATGTAATAATACAAATATTTTTTTTACCATAGACGGACCAAAAACAGCCGCTGCGCTGCGAAGATTCATCAGAAGCCAAAAAAATGGGAGTTGTTCATTTTGATTATGTTCATTTATGCTTTTGGTCTAACACTTTTGATTTTTGCTCTGGACCTCTAGCTTACCACGTTTTGATAACAGACTTATAGGAAACATGTAAAAAGTATTCGAAGAAACGTATTTCCGCATGAAGTGGGGATAAACCGAATTCGAAATATTCTCTGTACACGTTTTTCTTTAAACATTTATCCAAGTTATTCATCTCTTTTGGAATTGCTCCACATATTAAACATTTTGTTGAGGATGTCCAGAAGTCCGACTAAATGGCACCACACTACCTGAAGTTAATACAGTCAGATATCTCGGCCTAACTCTGGATAGAAGACTAACCTGGGCAGAACACATCAAAATCAAAAGGAAGCAGCTGAGCCTTAAGCTTCGTCAAATGGCTGCTGGGCTACAGATCGCAACTGAACCTCAGAAATAAAGCCCTGCTTTACAAAGTCATTCTTAAGCCTATATGGACGTATGGGATCCAGCTTTGGGGCACAGCCTCAACTTCCAACATTAAAATTCTACAAAGATTCCAAAGCATTACGTTGCGTAGATTGGTCAAAGCACCATACTATGTAAGAAACGCGGTCATACATAAGGACCTTGGTGTTCCTAGATTAATAGATTTGCTTTAAAGTATCAACATAGACTGGATAATCACTGCAACTCACTGGCCATAAACCTACTTGACAACAGCCTACATCGTCGACGTCTCAAAAGGCACCAGCCCCTTGATCTACCATTTAGACCACCGAAGGAGTTGTAGTTAACACTTATTTGTAAACAAAAATTGTCTGTCATTACCTATGTCATATAATTTACTTATTATCTTTAATTAGATAGATTGTAAATAAATATACAAAAAAAAAAAAAATTACAAATCAAAAATTCTGTCGGCTTGAGTTGATGTATTTTTTTCCGTAAAGTATTTTTCCTCTTCGATTGACAGTTCAGTTGTGTCCTTTTTGAACTGAAAACGAACTGGCCTGCAGTAACGTGTCGATGAAGGCCGCGGATTCTTCCAAATTATTGAATAGCTACTTTTTGAAATTAGTTGGAGAGGTACGTATGAGGTAACAAATAGGCTTTGGTCCTCTAAATCGTAACTTGAAAAACTTTATTTGTACTACCTATGGCCCGTACTTCCATCAAAACCCTTTCAATTAACGTTAGGTTTTCAACAGATTCATCCGTGATCGAATTAACTACATCTTCTTGAAGCTCCAATATGCTCGATGCTGTGTTATCCAGTAAGCTTTGCAACTCAATTTCAGCATGAGATTCATCTACTGATACATTTTAGGGTATCTCTTTTTTTTGGCATTTACTATTGTTTGGTAGCTTGGAAATAAGTCGGAGGATTATTTGCTATTAACGAAATTCCTTATAAGCAAATATTGACTTTTGGACATGGCGGTCTCCATTATTAGGGAAATTATTTCAATGGGATCTGCTTGCAGTACCTTCTGTTGCTGATTTGCATTGAGCAAAGCAGAAATAGCGCACTCATCAATTTTATTGAGCTGAGCCATACGACGTCGCTTTGTTCTAGATGAAGACTCTGCGAAATCAACCATTCGACGACCACGATGAATATTTTCCGATAAATGCTGCGATGAATTTTTGGTGGTCTTAAGGACAATCAACTCCAGTACATTTAGCCAGTCAAATTTATATTGTACAATTGACGATTTTTTCCGATCATACCGAGTCCAAAAAGCACCAATTCTTTTACATATGTAGGCTATAGATTTATAAAGTTTGTTGAGTTCAACATTGTAGCCGTTCTTCTCAGTATTATTTTGTACATCCTCGATAGTTTCCCGTAATTTCGCAGCGTTGCTACCATCTTTGGTGCACCATAAATTCAAAATATATTGTCGTGAAAACATACAATGATACGAATCTCCTTTGGGAATTCATACAAATATTATAAAAAAAACGAAAAAGTAATTAAAATAATTTCAAGTAAAAGTAATAAACTGACAAATAAAAGCTGTAAAGAATCGCAAAAGACGAACACAAACCCACAACAAAGACAGAGACACAAAAGACGACACAGGGGCTCCGCTGCAGAGAGCTGGCAAAATTTGACCTTAAAAAATAATAAGTCGTGTTAGCATATTAACGATTACAACTACATCCGCAACATTCCGCACCTAACTTTAACAATTTTAAAATCTTAAAGCTCTGATAAAGATAAAAAAATTTATTCCAATAGGGAATCGTGTGGGAACACAACTAAAACTTTAGGTAAAAAAATTCAAGACACACAAAACAGGTACAAGCAAGGGAGTTTCACATATCAAGTTAGTTTTTATTAATTTCATATCATGTAAGTATAAACTAAGTTCATAAAGTGAAATAAATACCTTGAGCTTTAAAATCCATTTTAAATCATATAAATTTATAAACTTGAACAGTTACCAGACCGATTTGAAGTAGGGTTGTGAAAAATATATCAAAATATCAATGTATCGAAATTTTTTTAATAAAAATAAATATTTATATCATGATATTTTTTCTCGTGTTATATCGAATATCGCGGTTTTTTTTTTTTATATTTTTGATATTTTCTAATTGGTCACTCTGATTTGACCACTCGGTAAAGAAAGAAATGAGCGCGGCAAAAAGTTATTTTCGGAAATAAAAAATCGCACAGCAACAAATCAACAAAACAAAACAGTAATCGGTTTTCTGCTCAACTCGGACGTTCATTTTTTATGTGCAAAAATCGTTTCTGCTCAACTCGGACGTTCATTTTTTATGTCCAAAAATCGTTTCTGCTCAACTCGGAATTTTTTTTTACCGTAATCGGCTTTCTGCTCAACTCGGTATCGCCCCATATTATATTTCGAGTAATAAGCGAATCATTTTCTAATCATATAAGAATAAAAAATAAGTGAAATATTCAATATTTTGTTCTTGTATTTGTTATTTATTATATCCATACTAATATATAAATGTGAAAATGTTTCTGTCTGTCTGTTACTCTTTCACGCCTAAACGGCTGAACGGATTTTGATGAAATTTGGTATGGTGATAGATGATAACCTAGAAATCCTAATAGGCTATAAATAATCACGCCATCGTTTTTAGGTGGTAAACAGCAGGTGGCGAAACGGAATAATCACGCAATCGTTCTTATGGGGTAGGCAGTAGGCATTACGTTTTAAGTAAAAAGGTTTGCTTTATCAAAGTTTTTATAAAAAATTGTTTTACGTTGTAGTTTTTAAAACTCCCTTTGTTGTTTTCGATATGCCACGCAAACGTAAAGCCAATGTAAGCAGTAGTTCTAGCAGAGCTCGAGCTGCAAAAGTTGCTAGAGGCCAAGAATCTGAAGAGCAGACTCGGACGCGTCAGATGTTAGATTCTCAGCGTCATGCGACTCAAAGAGCTTCTGAGACCTATACGCAGACTCGGGCCAGTCAGACCCTGGATGCTGAACGCCACGCATCTCAAAGAGCTGCTGAGACAGTGGAACAGACTCACCACGTCGAGTTTTAGATGCCGATCGTCACGTGCAATTGTTTGCGGCAGAATCTGACGAAGATTCATAAAGACGACGTCTTAAATGCTGAGCGGCATGCAGAAGGAACACGTACGTTATCAATGAGAGCATTTAATGGTGCCTCTTTTGAGTATGACCCTTTGATAGACTATGTTAATCTCCGATGGGGTATCATTGGGAGAATGGATAAAAAATGCAGATATTGTGAAGCACAGAAATGGAAAGATAAAACTCCGGGTATGTGCTGTTCTGGTGGAAGGGTTAAAAGAACAACCCGGGCGAAACTGGGACGGGCAGCTAGTATATATATATATATATATTCATATATATATATATATATATTCATATATATATATATATATATTCATATATATATATATATATATATTCTTACTACTTAAAATACTTCATATTATTTCACAGTATTATATTTATATATAAGATAGAATGTAGTAGTAACAATAATTCAAAATTAACAAATACAAACGCAGGGAGGCAGCTAATGGTATTCAGGAATACTTAATAAGTCTTACTGCTTGGTGCAAAAGGTGGAACATGAAAATTAATCTATTAAAAACAACGAACACCTGTTTTACACTAAAAAGACTTATACCGAACACTCCTGAAATCCAGCTAGAGGGAGTCACCCTGGAGCAGCCGTCACAAGCAAAGTATCTGGGAATCACACTGGACAAGCGCCTTACCTTCGGACCACATCTTAAAGCCACAGTTAAAAAATGCAACGTAAGGATCCAGCAACTGCGTTGGCTTATAAATAGACGAAGCACTTTGCCTCTAAGATGCAAAAGGGCACACTGTAATCTGCCAATTTGGCTCTATGGAATCCAAATTTGGGGAATAGCAGCAAAATCAAACTACAAAAGGATACAAGTGTTGCAGAATCGCTTACTTCGAAACATAATTAACTGTCCCTGGTTCGTGCGTGGCACTACACTTCATCGAGATCTCCATCTACACACTGTCGAAGAGCAAATTGGAAGACACACTAGCAGATACAGCGACAAACTACTACTAGATTTGCTGTACAGATTCTGCACTTAATAAATACTAAAAAAAAAAAAAAAAAAAAGAAAAAAACCAATAAAAAAAAATATATATTTAAGAAATGGAGGATGTAGTATGTAATTAAGTAAGAAAGTAGTAAAGTAACAATAATGTAGTAAATTAACGATAATTAAATTTTAACAAATTATTTATATCAAATATTAACTAAACTAATTCGCGCGCTTTCTTTAACATGGGGTTACATGGGTTTCACGGTTTCAAAAAATCGATTTTTTTTTTTTTTTTTGTCTTTTTTAAATTCTATAACATTTCTAGAATATTGTCCTAAATTTTCAAGTTGATCCGAGTAATAGTCTCGGAGATACAGCCTTGAGAATGTGGACGCTTGAGACCACTTTTATTGTCTCTTAGAACTTTAAACGCGTTTTTCTCAAAACTATGTTTTCAAAGTCGGTTGTCAAAATTTCTCGCGAACTACTCAACCGATCTTAATGAAATTTTACACAAGTATTCGAGATATCATTTACAAGGTATTGAACGAAGGATTTTTTTTTTTCAATTACAACTATTTAAAAAAAAAAATGTCGAGAAATTTTCATCGAAATTTGCATTTTTTTGTAAAAACGTCTGCCGAAAATCCAATTTTCATTTTTTTTTTTCCTTCGTCCAATACCTAGTTTATGGTCTATACTGAAGCACGTTTTTTTTATTTTTACTTTAAATGATCCTGAAAGAAGTTCTGCTGACAACGCGGAGGCACCTTTTCTCCGAGGGACTGCCGGAAATGGCGTCGTAATGGCCGACATTTTGATATTTTTTTTTGAAAATTTCACAAAATCTTTATTAAAATGGTATCTTTTAAATAATAAAAAGTTACATTGAAATATTTCATTTTTTATATGCAAAAAAAATGTTTGAAAAAAGGCCGTGTTTTACCCGAGGAAACCCATGTAACCCCTTAACACGGTCTTTGGCATGTACGAAAAATTTTTGAAAAACCATGTTCATGTCCTTATCCGTACAATTGTATTTTAGGTGGCAAATATCTAGGAGGAGAAAAATATTAATTTTTTCACCAATAATAGAAATATTTTCTTACTTTTAAATATTGTTATAAGGAAGCACTTTTCAGCGCTTAGCTTTGTGCTGGTGCCTTTCCAACTTTGTAGCCAATTCGTCAGAAAATACTTTCCGAATTGCTGCTCTCAAAAATTGAGTTGGTCCTTCTCCACCAGTTTTCCCTATAAATTGTTTCTAAAAATTTGGTTATTTATAAGAAATTAAAATTGATTCATATATACAATACTTACAAATTGTTGTAATTTCTCATTATCCTGCTGTACGTCGTTATCAAAGTTAGTAATTTCATTTATGTCAGTGAATGGAAGGCTTCTGAAGTCTGGCAAATCATTCATGTGTTGCCCTGTGGTGCTCTGAAGTTTTCTATTTTCCAATTTGGCGGTAATCACTTCTTCTGCCAATTTGGAAATAGAAAGCTTTAGGTCCACAACTTCAGCCTTTAACATTCGGTTTTCTTTTTGTATTTAAAATATTAGTAATTTTGTCAAATCTGGCATCATTTTGCACTAAAAATAATATCGTTATTGAAAGTTATTGTATTTAATTATGCTTTACTTACATGATGTTGGATTGTTCAATTTTGTGTATTGGAAATTTTCAGAAGAATAATAGTTCTCAGACATTGTGTACAAGGGGTGTAAAAAAGAAACTAAGGGTCGCAGAATTACGTAAGCATATAATTTTTTTAAGAATATCGTTTACTGAAAACTCAATTTTGTCATCAAATGTTATATCAGCCGCACAAAACATTCGAAAATTATTCGACTCAATTGGTTGAAGATAAGCTTGCGTCAAGTTATTTACTGCCATTCAAAAAAAAACTGGCATATTATTATAGTTCTTTATTTCACTAATCTTAAGAACTTTATTTCCTACCAAACAAAAACTATCGGGTTCTCGGACTGAGAAAACAACACCTTTCACATTTACATTTAATATTTTTCCCTTTTTAGTTTTTCCAAAACTAGCATGTAATTCATATCCTATTTCCTTCTCTAAATTATAGCTACTTTCTACATGTCTTTTATAAATTTGGACTGCTACACTATCTCCTTTCCTAACCTTTCGTTTAATTTTATTTAAATGGTTCTCAAATTTAAATGCGCTTATACCTTCTAGAGATCCATAAAGCTTGGCATCTTCATGAATATGCAATAATGAATGAAAATTATAAGTTATGAAGGACAAATCATATAACCTTGGTGTATCAAACACAAAAGATTTTAAAAGATTTTCAGCACATGAGTTGTTAAAGATAATTTTAAAGAGTGAGCATATCTTTCTGTAGTAAGAACTTCTTTAAATATAAAAGGTCCAGTATAAAGTATAAATTGTCTAAGCTCTGTTGCCTTCCATCTGTCTATTTCTTTTAAACTTCGAGGTTTTCTTTTAAATTCCCTTGTCATGTCATTTCTATTAAAATGCAACTCTTTTGATATACAAACATGTATCCACATGTGCTCGCCACTGTAGATTCGATTTTCCACGATGTTAAAGAAAAGTCTGCACCCTTTTTTTTACCCATGCATTCAACAATGTCCGCATCACACCTAAACATATAACGTGCATGTAATCTAAAGAACATTGTGATATAATATCTATATTTAAAATTTCTAATGGAGATGGCTTTAAGTGATGTTCTGGCTGAGTCCTATTTCTGAAGGAATAAATAGTTCTAGGTGAATTGGTGGTTTCTGGTGGAAAAATAAGACGATGTTTAACCATTTGTCCTTTTTGAGTACACCTGCCACATGAATAGTATCCACTATGTCCCTTAGTTCCCAAAATATAAGACTTTTCCATTACGAAACAGCGAACAGAGATTTGGTACAAATTATTCGAAAACAAAAAACCTCTTGCATAACAATTGTCATTTCAGAAATAAATTCTTGTAAATATTCCATCGCGCAACTTGGCTTAGAAGTTCCTTCATACACGCCAACAGGAAAAACGGAGGTTGTGTCTGCAACGCTGGCCAATATTGGCCATACTTGTTTTGAGCTGCTTTTGAACCAGGGAAGGCCATCAATACCGAAGTCCGAAACCAAGTTCGGTAACTTCCAATCTTGTACAGTCAAAAAGTCCGCTAGTCCGCATTTTACTCCATAGTGTATGTACGTTCCTTCTCCAACTGTTCTCTGAGTAACAGAACCAGGAGTCTTCAAAATGGTTCTAGCGTCTTTTGGCACTGTTATATTGCACTTTCGTAATATTGATAGCAATGCATTAAGTGCAGCAAAGCTTACTCCAAATTGGGTAGCCCATTTTGAAATTTCTTCGGACAAACTTATTTTTTCGTTTTCACTTTCACTTTCAATTTCACTCTCACTATCGAAATCACTCATAGAAGAACATTTTTTACTTGACGCGCTTGAGTCGTTATAATTTTCATAGTTATTTTCTGCGACAAGTTCTTCATTTGTGTCATCTGCCATGTATTCATTTTTTTTAATGCAGACAACACAATGTCTATGCTTAATAATTGTTTGGCTTGTTTTTTTTTGCCAATTTTCTAATATTTTTGGACGACATATTCTTTTCACCTAATCTACTGAGCTCACAAAGTTACTAAAACTGAGTTTAAAAATGCAGAACATTGCAGCAACCACTTCAAATTTGGTGAAAAGTACAGTTTGAAAAAGATCGACGAGATAAGGCAGAGAGCAGAAACCCAAGGGAGAGCGCGCGACTAAGCTCCAAGTACTCTCACCGAATGTTAATGCAAAGCAACAAAAAATCTCATTTCAATCATCTGGATGACCAATTATTGATTGCTTTACAATTTACAATTTTATAAATCGTATTTGAAGATCATTTTCGAGTCATTTTCGAGTCATTTGTTAGTCGCGCATAAAACGAATCTTTTTTCAATCATTTCAACGACTCGAAGAAGACTCATCAAGGTGCTTAATGCAAAAACAGTCTTTCAATTGCTGGCTGGGATTTTACCCCACTTCTCAAACAGGGAAATCTTAAGATCATTTTCGATGGAAAATTCACATTTCCGAATTGCCAAGTCCAAAATTTCCCACAAATGCTCAATGAAATAAAAGTCTGGAGACTGAGTGGGGGCTTAAATCCCCTTGAGGCAGTTCCAGCGCAACCAAAGCTTACAATTGTTGCAATAGGCTTCGGGTCATTGTCTTGGTTGAATCTAAATTGATTCCATTTACCTAAGTTCTCGACATTTTTAACCAAATTTTTCATGTAATTGGTTAAATATATCTTGGCATCCATGATACCGACAATGAAAACCTTATTCCCGAAGCCGGACGCAGCCATATAAGCCTAAACAATGACATGGTCACCGCCGTGCGAAATCATTGCGCATAACTTTTTAGTTTCCTGCTCCGCATTGGAACACCGCTCCATGTAGCGTCTCCCAACCGATTAAAAAAAAATGAAATATTGATTCGTCTGCAAAAATTTTGCCATTTAAGAAAAAAATCGGGCGAATTTTAAGCACCAGTGCGGACTTGGCCCAATGCATCTTATTTTTATACCTTTGAAAATATTCTTTCTTGCAACTAGACCATTAAAAGCATGGTGGTGCAATATGTTCCAAACTGAATTTGGGTAATATTTATTGACCATTTCGTTCTCAATCTCCACACAAATGTTGAAGCCGAAAGCTTGAGGGGTTCCTTAGTTTTTCGGACAAAACAGCGCTCCTCGGAGTCGTTGAATATTTGGTTTAGTGCAACTCGGACCTTATTTTTCACACTTTTTTGACTAGAACTGCCTCAACAGGATTAAAACGCCAACACAGTCTACACACTTAAAATTTGTTGAACATTTGTGGGAAATTTTGGACTATGCGATTCAGAAAAGTGAATTTTCCCTCGAAAATTATCTTAAGATTGCTTTAATGGAGAAGTGGGGTAAAATTCGCGTAAAGACACCTAGTAAAATGTTCAAATCTATGTGAAATAAATTTTAAAGCCCTTTACAAACAGAAGTCAGTTAAAAAAAGTTATAAATTTAAGAATTAATTAAGTTATATAACTAGAGTTGCCGCGAATATTCGGCAAGTATTCGGTATTCGGCCTATTCGGCCACTTTTTTTGGTATTCGGCATTCGGCCGAATAATAGGTACTATTCGGCCGAATGCCGAATAGTGCCAAATCCTGAAAAAAACACATCACTTTTATCAAAACTTTTTTTTATTATTAAATTAAAATATGTCAATAAGTAAAATTAATTAGCGGTAAGTTGTGATGAACGAACACCAGTTTTTCTGCATTTGTCGGTAGTAACCGATTTCGCTTTTCATCGTAAATAATACCTGCTTCGGAAAACAACCTCTCACTATAGCTTCCCTAGTTTTAAATATGCTAGAACTAGCTTATAATAAGCTAAACTGGCAACAATGTAGCATGTACTTTGTGCCGAATGTTCGGCGGCCGAATATTCGGCGCTTCGGCTTACAGCATGGCCGAACATTCGGTATTCGGTATTCGGCAAAATCACTATTCGCGGCAACTCTAGTATATACGTATCTTAAAATAAAATTTTTTTATATTTACACTAATATCGACCTGATCAGCAGCGTTTAGTAATGTCTGTTTTATATTTGTTGATATTTTAAATGTGTCTTTAACAACATGTAAAAATATGACTTCAAGTTGTTTTATTTTGCTTTTAAATGTCGATGAAGGTTTCATCAGTCCTCCATGAGAAACCTCATCTACGTATGTAAATGTCGACTCTTTTGCTAACTCGGTAGACAAATTTAATTTTTTGATGACGTAACCAGCCAGATATTCAAGTGCATCCTCCGTCAACTCGTTGATCTCTTCTACTAAGCTGTCCTCAAAATCAAATTGGAGATTGCAATCTTCAGGCTCGTTCTCTTCGTTTTCAAGATTTGGGACGGCTTGAGAAAAGTCAAGATTGAACCATTCTTCAGAATCGTCTTGCTTGCCATTCAACAATTCTGTATTCTTAGAGATAAATAAGATAAATAAGATTTAAAAGTTATTAAAAACTTATAAAAAATTAAAAAACATGAAGGACAGCACAAAATACGAATCGCAATACAAACAAAGAAGCGTCTCTGAAACATATATCTAAACATTTGACAATTAGTGGTGTTAATATTAATGAAATATTAATCGGTTGTATTTGAAATACCTGTTATATATTTTCTTAGTCTATACTTGAACTGCAATGGACTCGGATGGTCGAACTGTCCACCTTTCGACCGCATAGCCCCAAAAAAGTTTTCGAGAATATCTTGATTAAGACGACTTGTTAAAATGTACTTCAAACCATACTTCTCCGCCAAGTAGCTATGCAAACCGTCAAGGGATGCATTGCTTACCAAAATGCCTTTTTGGAAAGGCAGCATACGATTGTCAACAAGATTCGTATTTGCCATTATCTTCGACATTTCAACCAAAATGCCTTGTTGCATTTTGAGTTGTTTTCCGTAAGGCTGCGTGGTTTCAATTGAGTTTGCTGTTGACATTTTTGTGTTGAACACATCGAACCAGTCGTTGACCAGATCAAAGAAATCAGCTGTTTCGCACGGGTTCTCTATTACATTCCCCAATGCATAGCAACGTCTAACACAACTGGCGGTTGTATGGGAGAAAAGTTGCGTTGCCAGTTTAACTTTTTGTTTAGCCAGCGACTCAACATGAATATGGCTATCGGTCACCTTGAACAGTATCGACACGTCGGACTGGGCACAGCATCGAATAGTCTGCTGGATTGTGGACTTTCTCAACCTTTTCCCGTTGATGTTTAATCCGGAGCCGATATAGTGGTTACGGATTAACTTCACCAGGTGTGGAGTGTCGGAAAAAACAAACACTTTTAAATGTGCAGCCGCCGGATGGCTAAACCAGGTCTTTGCTAAAAATGCAAATAAATTAAAATTTATGTTATGTACTCATTCATACAAAAACTTACTCTCCGATATACCAAGCTGTCTCCAAAGGCTTTGATTTCCAGGGCCCAAGTCTGACACAATAGCTACTACTGGAAAACCTTTCTTGTGCAGTTTTATCAAAATGGAGTGCAGAGTTGCTACGTCCATTGCAGCGTTGAAGTCGAAGAACACTGGTTGCTTCCACGATTTCTTCAAGCCACGTACTATAGCCACTTGAACATAGTTGCTTGGCTCCAAGACAGCATCCGCTGAGCTGTCATATTCATAGGCAGCAGCAACCTTCATCTCATCGAAGCACAAGACGCAGAGCTTATCGATTTCGGGCATATCTTCATTTTCCATAAGGTCAATTACTATATCAAGGGTTCCTGGTGTAATTTTTATCTCTGCCAACCAATTGTACAGCGTTGAACGACACGGAAGAGGAAAGCCTTTCCTGTATAAATGACGGTAAGCACGAGGACCCGCGGTATGGAGGCAAATCGCTTCAGACATGTCGGCTGCATTAAAAACTGCTCTTTTTCCGCCACTCTTCAAAATATTTATTTGAGTCCTAGTAAATATTTTGCCTAGAGACTTTTCAAGATCATCAAGTTGCTGACGTAAGGACTGCATTTCCGTTTCTACAAGACTTATCTTGTTCTTCAGGCTTTTGTTTTCTAGATGAAGTGCCCGATCTATCTATTAAGACGTCTTCTTTTCGGTGGGTGCCCTGCCTCTGATAACGACTTCCACTGTGAAGCGCTAAAATGCGTATCGCAAATTTTAGAGCTCTCACTAAGGCTACAGCCCAGAGACTGCTCCCACAAAGTTCTTTTTGCAACACACTTTGGAACATGCACAAACTTTACGCCTAGCACGTGCTTGCGACAAGAACTGCAAAATGACATTTTTTGCTTGACCACTTAAAGGTTAAAGTCTCAAGAAAAAAAACCGTCCGTACACAACCTTTCAGTTCGACAAGCAGGCACGCACTGAAAATAAGGGACCAAAGCCGAAAGACTTCGGCAAGCCGAGTGGACTACCTTGTATAATTGTATCATGGGTCGACCCAGCTCTAGTCGACAGATCGTCGAATGTCATACCACGTTGGAAGCGTCAGTCGAAGACAATTGATACCATGGAACAATACACTCCAAAGGAACGCGCTCAAATTGTTCAGCTCTACATTGAAAATAAATTCTCAATTGTGTTAACCCAACGTGCGTTTCGTAAAGTGAATAAAGTTAAAAGTGCTCCAGTTAAAAACACAATTATGTCTTTCAGGGGCGGACGCAGAAAAAATTTGGGGGGGGGGTCCGATCAAACATTTTTTTACTTTACATGGTTGAAAGACCGAGTGCTGTAAGGGAATTTGAAAAAGTCTGGGTTTTTGGGGGGTCCGGACCCCCGGACACCCCCCTTCGTCCGCCCCTGCTTACTCTCTCTGCTTTTCTGTGTGTATGTGTGACCATTGTTTTGTCGCGCTGATTGGTCTTTCACTCTTCATGTGTGTGTGTCTGTGAGCTTCTGTTTACATGTGGGTGTGTGTGTGTGTGTGAGTGAGCGCTCTTCATTGTTGTTTTGCCTCTCGCTCTCGCCTTATGCTACCGTTGTTAATTATTTATTTTAGCGCGCTCCTCTTCTTCCACCTCTCGTTAGCTTTCTGCTTCCCCTTACCGCTATCTTCTCTCCTTTTCTGCCATTTATTTACCGCTTTTTGATTTAATATACCGTCAAAACAGAAACAAAATGGCGTCTACTCAGTGTACGTTCTAAAGAATGCAACACAGTTTTAAACAGCGTTTTATTTGAAGGGATTCATTTTGGGCCATCCATAAACCTCGTGACGCTAATTTTTGGCTATTTTGACGGAAATTTTTTATTTTGATATAATTTTAATGGAAAGTGTAAAGGTACATAGAGATCGAATTATGGAAAGTGTAAAGGTACATATATTATGGAGATGGAAACTATGGATGTAATAAGTTTTGAAGTAGTGTCCGCATGCCTATTTTGAGACTTTCGCGGTCCCGTCCGTCCAGCGTTTGAATATCTGGCAGCAGACTCATTAAAAACATTGCGTCCGGATCAGTCCTGCAGCGGCAAGGCTCCACTCCGCCGTTGGACAAGGTTTCGCTTGAACGGTTATTTGATTCTCGTTGCAAAGGAGGCGCTGAGCCGAGCTCTTGTTGGTGGCCATCGTGGAAGTGGTGGTGCATATGAACGGAACGTTGACTTGGCTGGTAACCGCCCAACTGACTGCGGTAGCGACCGTTGCGCTGGTGCTCCTCCTCCATGATGTCCTTAGTTCGGAATTCGCCCTCGTCGATGTACCTATATAGTTGTCCAGTTGTTAATGGCTCAACAATATTTATTTCAAATGGCAAACCAATAACAAACCCTTTAAAAAATAGGTAAACTGGACTTACACTATTGAAAGCAATTTCAATGTGAACTTAAATGACAAGGCACTCATGAAAATACTATTTTTCTCTCCCTCCGAAAATTATGCGAAATGAAAGATATGGTGAAGCAAATTATTGAATTTTTTTTAATCGTTAATAAACAACGAATCAAAAGTTCAAAAGCATAAGTTCGTATGTCTCTTCATTTTTCCGCAATTAATTCTCAAAGTTTGCTTAATTTTCGAAAAAAAAGAAAAGAACCTCCCCTTAACAATTAAAGATGCGACCGGTAGTACAAATTCGGATCTGAGTGACCGTATTTGCAATAATCCGCCACCAGACGACTGCAATAATCGGCACATCACATGGAAATACGGTCACTCAGATCCGAATTTGTACTACAAATCGCATCTTTAATTGTTAATAACAAAAACATGGTGCAACATTTTCACTTTCTGCCAACGGATTTCGAAATTTTAGAAAAAAACACATAATTTCCATATTTTACTTTTTTTTTAAGCTGTTTTTACCGCGCACCGCACTTGTAAACAATTACCCTTTTTTCACTTGCAACTATCGTTTACCATCGACACTGAATATCGATATTGGTTCGGAAACCCAAATACTCGATATATCGAAAATAATTTGAGTGGTCGACCCAGCTCTAGTCGACAGATCGTCGAATGTCATACCACGTTGGAAGCGTCAGTCGAAGACAATTGATACCATGGAACAATACACCCCAAAGGAACGCGCTCAAATTGTTCAGCTCTACATTGAAAATAAATTCTCAATTGTGTTAACCCAACGTGCGTTTCGTAAAGTGAATAAAGTTAAAAGTGCCCCCCTTCGTCCGCCCCTGCTTACTCTCTCTGCTTTTCTGTGTGTATGTGTGACCATTGTTTTGTCGCGCTGATTGGTCTTTCACTCTTCATGTGTGTGTGTCTGTGAGCTTCTGTTTACATGTGGGTGTGTGTGTGTGTGTGAGTGAGCGCTCTTCATTGTTGTTTTGCCTCTCGCTCTCGCCTTATGCTACCGTTGTTAATTATTTATTTTAGCGCGCCCCTCCTCTTCCCCATCTCGTTAGCTTTCTGCTCCTCTTTACCGCTATCTTCTCTCCTTCTCTGCCATTTATCTACCGCTTTTTCATTTAATATACCGTCAAAACAGAAACAAAATGGCGTCTACTCAGTGTACGTTCTAAAGAATGCAACACAGTTTTAAACAGCGTTTTATTTGAAGGGATTCATTTTGGGCCATCCATAAACCTCGTGACGCTAATTTTTGGCTATTTTGACGGAAATTTTTTATTTTGATATAATTTTAATGGAAAGTGTAAAGGTACATAGAGATCGAATTATGGAAAGTGTAAAGGTATATTATGGAGATGGAAACTATGGATGTAATAAGTTTTGAAGTAGTGTCCGCATGCCTATTTTGAGACTTTCGCGGTCCCGTCCGTCCAGCGTTTGAATATCTGGCAGCAGACTCATTAAAAACATTGCGTCCGGATCAGTCCTGCAGCGGCAAGGCTCCACTCCGCCGTTGGACAAGGTTTCGCTTGAACGGTTATTTGATTCTCGTTGCAAAGGAGGCGCTGAGCCGAGCTCTTGTTGGTGGCCATCGTGGAAGTGGTGGTGCATATGAACGGAACGTTGACTTGGCTGGTAACCGCCCAACTGACTGCGGTAGCGACCGTTGCGCTGGTGCTCCTCCTCCATGATGTCCTTAGTTCGGAATTCGCCCTCGTCGATGTACCTAGATAGTTGTCCAGTTGTTAATGGCTCAACAATATTTATTTCAAATGGCAAACCAATAACAAACCCTTTAAAAAATAGGTAAACTGGACTTACACTATTGAAAGCAATTTCAATGTGAACTTAAATGACAAGGCACTCATGAAAATACTATTTTTCTCTCCCTCCGAAAATTATGCGAAATGAAAGATATGGTGAAGCAAATTATTGAATTTTTTTTTAATCGTTAATAAACAACGAATCAAAAGTTCAAAAGCATAAGTTCGTATGTCTCTTCATTTTTCCGCAATTAATTCTCAAAGTTTGCTTAATTTTCGAAAAAAAGAAAAGAACCTCCCCTTAACAATTAAAGATGCGACCGGTAGTACAAATTCGGATCTGAGTGACCGTATTTGCAATAATCCGCCACCAGACGACTGCAATAATCGGCACATCACATGGAAATACGGTCACTCAGATCCGAATTTGTACTACAAATCGCATCTTTAATTGTTAATAACAAAAACATGGTGCAACATTTTCACTTTCTGCCAACGGATTTCGAAATTTTAGAAAAAAACACATAATTTCCATATTTTACTTTTTTTTAAGCTGTTTTTACCGCGCACCGCACTTGTAAACAATTACCCTTTTTTCACTTGCAACTATCGTTTACCATCGACACTGAATATCGATATTGGTTCGGAAACCCAAATACTCGATATATCGAAAATAATTTGAGTGGTCGACCCAGCTCTAGTCGACAGATCGTCGAATGTCATACCACGTTGGAAGCGTCAGTCGAAGACAATTGATACCATGGAACAATACACTCCAAAGGAACGCGCTCAAATTGTTCAGCTCTACATTGAAAATAAATTCTCAATTGTGTTAACCCAACGTGCGTTTCGTAAAGTGAATAAAGTTAAAAGTGCTCCAGTTAAAAACACAATTATGTCTTTCAGGGGCGGACGCAGAAAAAAATTTTGGGGGGGGGTCCGATCAAACATTTTTTTACTTTACATGGTTGAAAGACCGAGTGCTGTAAGGGAATTTGAAAAAGTCTGGGTTTTTGGGGGGTCCGGACCCCCGGACACCCCCTTCGTCCGCCCCTGCTTACTCTCTCTGCTTTTCTGTGTGTATGTGTGACCATTGTTTTGTCGCGCTGATTGGTCTTTCACTCTTCATGTGTGTGTGTCTGTGAGCTTCTGTTTACATGTGGGTGTGTGTGTGTGTGTGAGTGAGCGCTCTTCATTGTTGTTTTGCCTCTCGCTCTCGCCTTATGCTACCGTTGTTAATTATTTATTTTAGCGCGCTCCTCTTCTTCCACATCTCGTTAGCTTTCTGCTTCCCCTTACCGCTATCTTCTCTCCTTTTCTGCCATTTATTTACCGCTTTTTGATTTAATATACCGTCAAAACAGAAACAAAATGGCGTCTACTCAGTGTACGTTCTAAAGAATGCAACACAGTTTTAAACAGCGTTTTATTTGAAGGGATTCATTTTGGGCCATCCATAAACCTCGTGACGCTAATTTTTGGCTATTTTGACGGAAATTTTTTATTTTGATATAATTTTAATGGAAAGTGTAAAGGTACATAGAGATCGAATTATGGAAAGTGTAAAGGTATATTATGGAGATGGAAACTATGGATGTAATAAGTTTTGAAGTAGTGTCCGCATGCCTATTTTGAGACTTTCGCGGTCCCGTCCGTCCAGCGTTTGAATATCTGGCAGCAGACTCATTAAAAACATTGCGTCCGGATCAGTCCTGCAGCGGCAAGGCTCCACTCCGCCGTTGGACAAGGTTTCGCTTGAACGGTTATTTGATTCTCGTTGCAAAGGAGGCGCTGAGCCGAGCTCTTGTTGGTGGCCATCGTGGAAGTGGTGGTGCATATGAACGGAACGTTGACTTGGCTGGTAACCGCCCAACTGACTGCGGTAGCGACCGTTGCGCTGGTGCTCCTCCTCCATGATGTCCTTAGTTCGGAATTCGCCCTCGTCGATGTACCTATATAGTTGTCCAGTTGTTAATGGCTCAACAATATTTATTTCAAATGGCAAACCAATAACAAACCCTTTAAAAAATAGGTAAACTGGACTTACACTATTGAAAGCAATTTCAATGTGAACTTAAATGACAAGGCACTCATGAAAATACTATTTTTCTCTCCCTCCGAAAATTATGCGAAATGAAAGATATGGTGAAGCAAATTATTGAATTTTTTTTTAATCGTTAATAAACAACGAATCAAAAGTTCAAAAGCATAAGTTCGTATGTCTCTTCATTTTTCCGCAATTAATTCTCAAAGTTTGCTTAATTTTCGAAAAAAAAGAAAAGAACCTCCCCTTAACAATTAAAGATGCGACCGGTAGTACAAATTCGGATCTGAGTGACCGTATTTGCAATAATCCGCCACCAGACGACTGCAATAATCGGCACATCACATGGAAATACGGTCACTCAGATCCGAATTTGTACTACAAATCGCATCTTTAATTGTTAATAACAAAAACATGGTGCAACATTTTCACTTTCTGCCAACGGATTTCGAAATTTTAGAAAAAAACACATAATTTCCATATTTTACTTTTTTTTAAGCTGTTTTTACCGCGCACCGCACTTGTAAACAATTACCCTTTTTTCACTTGCAACTATCGTTTACCATCGACACTGAATATCGATATTGGTTCGGAAACCCAAATACTCGATATATCGAAAATAATTTGAGTGGTCGACCCAGCTCTAGTCGACAGATCGTCGAATGTCATACCACGTTGGAAGCGTCAGTCGAAGACAATTGATACCATGGAACAATACACTCCAAAGGAACGCGCTCAAATTGTTCAGCTCTACATTGAAAATAAATTCTCAATTGTGTTAACCCAACGTGCGTTTCGTAAAGTGAATAAAGTTAAAAGTGCTCCAGTTAAAAACACAATTATGTCTTTCAGGGGCGGACGCAGAAAAAATTTTGGGGGGGGGTCCGATCAAACATTTTTTTACTTTACATGGTTGAAAGACCGAGTGCTGTAAGGGAATTTGAAAAAGTCTGGGTTTTTGGGGGGGTCCGGACCCCCGGACACCCCCCTTCGTCCGCCCCTGCTTACTCTCTCTGCTTTTCTGTGTGTATGTGTGACCATTGTTTTGTCGCGCTGATTGGTCTTTCACTCTTCATGTGTGTGTGTCTGTGAGCTTCTGTTTACATGTGGGTGTGTGTGTGTGTGTGAGTGAGCGCTCTTCATTGTTGTTTTGCCTCTCGCTCTCGCCTTATGCTACCGTTGTTAATTATTTATTTTAGCGCGCTCCTCTTCTTCCACATCTCGTTAGCTTTCTGCTTCCCCTTACCGCTATCTTCTCTCCTTTTCTGCCATTTATTTACCGCTTTTTGATTTAATATACCGTCAAAACAGAAACAAAATGGCGTCTACTCAGTGTACGTTCTAAAGAATGCAACACAGTTTTAAACAGCGTTTTATTTGAAGGGATTCATTTTGGGCCATCCATAAACCTCGTGACGCTAATTTTTGGCTATTTTGACGGAAATTTTTTATTTTGATATAATTTTAATGGAAAGTGTAAAGGTACATAGAGATCGAATTATGGAAAGTGTAAAGGTATATTATGGAGATGGAAACTATGGATGTAATAAGTTTTGAAGTAGTGTCCGCATGCCTATTTTGAGACTTTCGCGGTCCCGTCCGTCCAGCGTTTGAATATCTGGCAGCAGACTCATTAAAAACATTGCGTCCGGATCAGTCCTGCAGCGGCAAGGCTCCACTCCGCCGTTGGACAAGGTTTCGCTTGAACGGTTATTTGATTCTCGTTGCAAAGGAGGCGCTGAGCCGAGCTCTTGTTGGTGGCCATCGTGGAAGTGGTGGTGCATATGAACGGAACGTTGACTTGGCTGGTAACCGCCCAACTGACTGCGGTAGCGACCGTTGCGCTGGTGCTCCTCCTCCATGATGTCCTTAGTTCGGAATTCGCCCTCGTCGATGTACCTAGATAGTTGTCCAGTTGTTAATGGCTCAACAATATTTATTTCAAATGGCAAACCAATAACAAACCCTTTAAAAAATAGGTAAACTGGACTTACACTATTGAAAGCAATTTCAATGTGAACTTAAATGACAAGGCACTCATGAAAATACTATTTTTCTCTCCCTCCGAAAATTATGCGAAATGAAAGATATGGTGAAGCAAATTATTGAATTTTTTTTTAATCGTTAATAAACAACGAATCAAAAGTTCAAAAGCATAAGTTCGTATGTCTCTTCATTTTTCCGCAATTAATTCTCAAAGTTTGCTTAATTTTCGAAAAAAAAAGAAAAGAACCTCCCCTTAACAATTAAAGATGCGACCGGTAGTACAAATTCGGATCTGAGTGACCGTATTTGCAATAATCCGCCACCAGACGACTGCAATAATCGGCACATCACATGGAAATACGGTCACTCAGATCCGAATTTGTACTACAAATCGCATCTTTAATTGTTAATAACAAAAACATGGTGCAACATTTTCACTTTCTGCCAACGGATTTCGAAATTTTAGAAAAAAACACATAATTTCCATATTTTATTTTTTTTAAGCTGTTTTTACCGCGCACCGCACTTGTAAACAATTACCCTTTTTTCACTTGCAACTATCGTTTACCATCGACACTGAATATCGATATTGGTTCGGAAACCCAAATACTCGATATATCGAAAATAATTTGAGTGGTCGACCCAGCTCTAGTCGACAGATCGTCGAATGTCATACCACGTTGGAAGCGTCAGTCGAAGACAATTGATACCATGGAACAATACACTCCAAAGGAACGCGCTCAAATTGTTCAGCTCTACATTGAAAATAAATTCTCAATTGTGTTAACCCAACGTGCGTTTCGTAAAGTGAATAAAGTTAAAAGTGCTCCAGTTAAAAACACAATTATGTCTTTCAGGGGCGGACGCAGAAAAAATTTTGGGGGGGGGGGTCCGATCAAACATTTTTTTACTTTACATGGTTGAAAGACCGAGTGCTGTAAGGGAATTTGAAAAAGTCTGGGTTTTTGGGGGGTCCGGACCCCCGGACACCCCCTTCGTCCGCCCCTGCTTACTCTCTCTGCTTTTCTGTGTGTATGTGTGACCATTGTTTTGTCGCGCTGATTGGTCTTTCACTCTTCATGTGTGTGTGTCTGTGAGCTTCTGTTTACATGTGGGTGTGTGTGTGTGTGTGAGTGAGCGCTCTTCATTGTTGTTTTGCCTCTCGCTCTCGCCTTATGCTACCGTTGTTAATTATTTATTTTAGCGCGCTCCTCTTCTTCCACATCTCGTTAGCTTTCTGCTTCCCCTTACCGCTATCTTCTCTCCTTTTCTGCCATTTATTTACCGCTTTTTGATTTAATATACCGTCAAAACAGAAACAAAATGGCGTCTACTCAGTGTACGTTCTAAAGAATGCAACACAGTTTTAAACAGCGTTTTATTTGAAGGGATTCATTTTGGGCCATCCATAAACCTCGTGACGCTAATTTTTGGCTATTTTGACGGAAATTTTTTATTTTGATATAATTTTAATGGAAAGTGTAAAGGTACATAGAGATCGAATTATGGAAAGTGTAAAGGTATATTATGGAGATGGAAACTATGGATGTAATAAGTTTTGAAGTAGTGTCCGCATGCCTATTTTGAGACTTTCGCGGTCCCGTCCGTCCAGCGTTTGAATATCTGGCAGCAGACTCATTAAAAACATTGCGTCCGGATCAGTCCTGCAGCGGCAAGGCTCCACTCCGCCGTTGGACAAGGTTTCGCTTGAACGGTTATTTGATTCTCGTTGCAAAGGAGGCGCTGAGCCGAGCTCTTGTTGGTGGCCATCGTGGAAGTGGTGGTGCATATGAACGGAACGTTGACTTGGCTGGTAACCGCCCAACTGACTGCGGTAGCGACCGTTGCGCTGGTGCTCCTCCTCCATGATGTCCTTAGTTCGGAATTCGCCCTCGTCGATGTACCTAGATAGTTGTCCAGTTGTTAATGGCTCAACAATATTTATTTCAAATGGCAAACCAATAACAAACCCTTTAAAAAATAGGTAAACTGGACTTACACTATTGAAAGCAATTTCAATGTGAACTTAAATGACAAGGCACTCATGAAAATACTATTTTTCTCTCCCTCCGAAAATTATGCGAAATGAAAGATATGGTGAAGCAAATTATTGAATTTTTTTTAATCGTTAATAAACAACGAATCAAAAGTTCAAAAGCATAAGTTCGTATGTCTCTTCATTTTTCCGCAATTAATTCTCAAAGTTTGCTTAATTTTCGAAAAAAAAAGAAAAGAACCTCCCCTTAACAATTAAAGATGCGACCGGTAGTACAAATTCGGATCTGAGTGACCGTATTTGCAATAATCCGCCACCAGACGACTGCAATAATCGGCACATCACATGGAAATACGGTCACTCAGATCCGAATTTGTACTACAAATCGCATCTTTAATTGTTAATAACAAAAACATGGTGCAACATTTTCACTTTCTGCCAACGGATTTCGAAATTTTAGAAAAAAACACATAATTTCCATATTTTACTTTTTTTTTAAGCTGTTTTTACCGCGCACCGCACTTGTAAACAATTACCCTTTTTTCACTTGCAACTATCGTTTACCATCGACACTGAATATCGATATTGGTTCGGAAACCCAAATACTCGATATATCGAAAATAATTTGAGTGGTCGACCCAGCTCTAGTCGACAGATCGTCGAATGTCATACCACGTTGGAAGCGTCAGTCGAAGACAATTGATACCATGGAACAATACACTCCAAAGGAACGCGCTCAAATTGTTCAGCTCTACATTGAAAATAAATTCTCAATTGTGTTAACCCAACGTGCGTTTCGTAAAGTGAATAAAGTTAAAAGTGCTCCAGTTAAAAACACAATTATGTCTTTCAGGGGCGGACGCAGAAAAAAATTTTGGGGGGGGGTCCGATCAAACATTTTTTTACTTTACATGGTTGAAAGACCGAGTGCTGTAAGGGAATTTGAAAAAGTCTGGGTTTTTGGGGGGTCCGGACCCCCGGACACCCCCTTCGTCCGCCCCTGCTTACTCTCTCTGCTTTTCTGTGTGTATGTGTGACCATTGTTTTGTCGCGCTGATTGGTCTTTCACTCTTCATGTGTGTGTGTCTGTGAGCTTCTGTTTACATGTGGGTGTGTGTGTGTGTGTGAGTGAGCGCTCTTCATTGTTGTTTTGCCTCTCGCTCTCGCCTTATGCTACCGTTGTTAATTATTTATTTTAGCGCGCTCCTCTTCTTCCACATCTCGTTAGCTTTCTGCTTCCCCTTACCGCTATCTTCTCTCCTTTTCTGCCATTTATTTACCGCTTTTTGATTTAATATACCGTCAAAACAGAAACAAAATGGCGTCTACTCAGTGTACGTTCTAAAGAATGCAACACAGTTTTAAACAGCGTTTTATTTGAAGGGATTCATTTTGGGCCATCCATAAACCTCGTGACGCTAATTTTTGGCTATTTTGACGGAAATTTTTTATTTTGATATAATTTTAATGGAAAGTGTAAAGGTACATAGAGATCGAATTATGGAAAGTGTAAAGGTATATTATGGAGATGGAAACTATGGATGTAATAAGTTTTGAAGTAGTGTCCGCATGCCTATTTTGAGACTTTCGCGGTCCCGTCCGTCCAGCGTTTGAATATCTGGCAGCAGACTCATTAAAAACATTGCGTCCGGATCAGTCCTGCAGCGGCAAGGCTCCACTCCGCCGTTGGACAAGGTTTCGCTTGAACGGTTATTTGATTCTCGTTGCAAAGGAGGCGCTGAGCCGAGCTCTTGTTGGTGGCCATCGTGGAAGTGGTGGTGCATATGAACGGAACGTTGTCTTGGCTGGTAACCGCCCAACTGACTGCGGTAGCGACCGTTGCGCTGGTGCTCCTCCTCCATGATGTCCTTAGTTCGGAATTCGCCCTCGTCGATGTACCTAGATAGTTGTCCAGTTGTTAATGGCTCAACAATATTTATTTCAAATGGCAAACCAATAACAAACCCTTTAAAAAATAGGTAAACTGGACTTACACTATTGAAAGCAATTTCAATGTGAACTTAAATGACAAGGCACTCATGAAAATACTATTTTTCTCTCCCTCCGAAAATTATGCGAAATGAAAGATATGGTGAAGCAAATTATTGAATTTTTTTTAATCGTTAATAAACAACGAATCAAAAGTTCAAAAGCATAAGTTCGTATGTCTTTTCATTTTTCCGCAATTAATTCTCAAAGTTTGCTTAATTTTCGAAAAAAAAGAAAAGAACCTCCCCTTAACAATTAAAGATGCGACCGGTACACAGTGGGCCCAATGAGACATTTGGCGGAATAAAAGTCCAAATAAAATTGTTCAATAATTGGTTAAATTTTTTTTTATTTCAATGTTAACACTCTATGAAGCTCACAAAAGCTTGTTAAAAGATTTCAAATTTGTGTTGTGATCAATTGTGAGCTTTCGAAGTAATCATATGTTTTTCACGTGTGTATGCAAATTTTTAAGGTTTGTTTTGAGTCGTGTTTAATATTTTGAAAAATATACATATTGACGATTTTTAATTGAAGTAACCATTGTTTTCGTTAAACTAAGGTATGTACTAAATGTAAAAAATGTGTTCGTGATTTATTTACGTATGTGTAACCTAAAAATATATAGTTATTAACATGCTTTTGAAGTAATGATTTTTAAACGCTTTACAGTCTTCGTTGGACTGTAACTAATGTGATTCAATCGTATTCATGCTAATGTTAGTATTTATGAGAAGTGTAAGTCCCTGTGGTGTCAAAATGTCCAAAATCAGAGCCAACTACGGCCAATTCTGAAGTCTATTACACTTTATAGGTGGAATGTCAGTCTCTAGGAGACGTCTTTTTGCCTTGTTTCTTAGCAAAAGTGTAGCAGAAAAATTTTTTTTTATAATTTTTAAAAAATTTTTTTATTATTTTCATATAATTGTTTATTGAATTTAAAATGTTTAAAAATATATTTTTTGAAAGCCTATAAAGTTACGAAATTCACTATATTTTTTATATGAATTGTATGAGATTTACTTGGGGTAACACATTAATATTTTCAGAATATGTCAAGAATATATTAAGAATATTAAGTTAAAATTTTCAATAAAATATCAATTCATTTACCCGAGTTATTATTAAAATTCCGCTAGCAGAGGCACTTGGCCCACTGTGCGGTAGTACAAATTCGGATCTGAGTGACCGTATTTGCAATAATCCGCCACCAGACGACTGCAATAATCGGCACATCACATGGAAATACGGTCACTCAGATCCGAATTTGTACTACAAATCGCATCTTTAATTGTTAATAACAAAAACATGGTGCAACATTTTCACTTTCTGCCAACGGATTTCGAAATTTTAGAAAAAAACACATAATTTCCATATTTTACTTTTTTTTTAAGCTGTTTTTACCGCGCACCGCACTTGTAAACAATTACCCTTTTTTCACTTGCAACTATCGTTTACCATCGACACTGAATATCGATATTGGTTCGGAAACCCAAATACTCGATATATCGAAAATAATTTGAGTGGTCGACCCAGCTCTAGTCGACAGATCGTCGAATGTCATACCACGTTGGAAGCGTCAGTCGAAGACAATTGATACCATGGAACAATACACTCCAAAGGAACGCGCTCAAATTGTTCAGCTCTACATTGAAAATAAATTCTCAATTGTGTTAACCCAACGTGCGTTTCGTAAAGTGAATAAAGTTAAAAGTGCTCCAGTTAAAAACACAATTATGTCTTTCAGGGGCGGACGCAGAAAAAATTTTGGGGGGGGGTCCGATCAAACATTTTTTTACTTTACATGGTTGAAAGACCGAGTGCTGTAAGGGAATTTGAAAAAGTCTGGGTTTTTGGGGGGGTCCGGACCCCCGGACACCCCCCTTCGTCCACCCCTGCTTACTCTCTCTGCTTTTCTGTGTGTATGTGAGACCATTGTTTTGTCGCGCTGATTGGTCTTTCACTCTTCATGTGTGTGTGTCTGTGAGCTTCTGTTTACATGTGGGTGTGGGTGTGTGTGTGAGTGAGCGCTCTTCATTGTTGTTTTGCCTCTCGCTCTCGCCTTATGCTACCGTTGTTAATTATTTATTTTAGCGCGCTCCTCTTCTTCCACATCTCGTTAGCTTTCTGCTTCCCCTTAACGCTATCTTCTCTCCTTTTCTGCCATTTATTTACCGCTTTTTGATTTAATATACCGTCAAAACAGAAACAAAATGGCGTCTACTCAGTGTACGTTCTAAAGAATGCAACACAGTTTTAAACAGCGTTTTATTTGAAGGGATTCATTTTGGGCCATCCATAAACCTCGTGACGCTAATTTTTGGCTATTTTGACGAAAATTTTTTATTTTGATATAATTTTAATGGAAAGTGTAAAGGTACATAGAGATCGAATTATGGAAAGTGTAAAGGTATATTATGGAGATGGAAACTATGGATGTAATAAGTTTTGAAGTAGTGTCCGGATGCCTATTTTGAGACTTTCGCGGTCCCGTCCGTCCAGCGTTTGAATATCTGGCAGCAGACTCATTAAAAACATTGCGTCCGGATCAGTCCTGCAGCGGCAAGGCTGAAAGAACACTCCGCTGGCCAGAGAGTTTTATTAACCAGAATAAATACAAAATTTTTCCATACAACCCGCCCACGTGTGTTTCCGCCGAAGTGATCGAATCAAGTAGTGAATGCCGACAGCAAAAACCATACCTTTTAGTGCTTTGGATGGCTGTGGCATACTAAAACAACATATTTTTCGGGAGCAAAATCGCACCAAATCACGTGTTGCCTAGTCGGAAAATCTTGGAAAGAATCGCAACTATTTTTAGTTGGTGTTAGCAACGTAGATTTTATCTAAAGGTATGTAGTCGATCTAATAAGTTTCGTTAGTCTGAAAGTGAATTTCTATGTAGTGTCGCCTGTACGTCGGAAACTTCGTCCGCCCGTATCCGTCCACGGCAATATTGCTGCTGGACGGATGCAAATTTTATATCGTGGATTTCGGCATAACTATAACTTTGGAGAATACCCTATGTGGATGCTAGTGTGCCTATAATTGTCCTCTAATTCAGACCCCTCGACTGTCGAGTCCGCTCCTGGGCTGAACCAAAGCCGGATCAGGGCAGCGCAGTCGCCAAGCAGTGCAGCAGTAGCAGAGGCCGTAGCAAAGCAAAGGCGCCGTGGCAAAGCAGTAGAAAGGCAGAGGCCGAAGCAGAGCAGCGGCAGAAGCAGACAAAGGAGAATGCATTGATCGAGTTAAGGGAGTAGAAAAGAGTAGTAGGGATGACGATTGTGAGAATGTTGCAAAATTACCTGTGTTAACCAATATGTGAACCAAATAATTAAAGTCTTAAATTTTTAGAAATTAAGCAGTCGTACGCTCATGAGAATTTAAATGCAATTATAAGCTCTTCTTTTTGCCCATTCAACATGATCAGCATCAACATCACCACGTTGGAAGGCCTTTCATCGCTGGAGTAAACAATGAAGTTTGTGAGTACTATACGAAAGTTATCTACCGCTTATTTGTATTTATCTTCTCAAAATTATTGAGCCGATCCCAAATTAATATTGAAGAAGAAAAAAAACCTTTGATGATAGCTATTTCTGAATAGGCAATTCTCTTAATTTCTTGTTATTAAACGAAAAACAGTATTTAAACATGCCTTGCGCTTTCGAATATAAACAAAAATTTTTACAACATTTATTCTTGCACATATTATATTAAACCTATAACAATAAGAACCATGATTTAAACTTTAAAATATTATTGCACATTCTCCCCAATTACCATGCTTCCCTGAAACAACGTTAAGCAACCATCCTAAGTAATTAGACGTTAAGAAAATCTTTAAGGAAAATTTAGAATGTAATCAGAAACTTTACTCACTAGGAGATAAGATGATTTTTTTTTTTTTTTGCTATTCCGTATTGTTAAATTTGATTATGAAAATTATTGGATCTGAGTAAATTGTGAATTTTGAATTTTGAAATTATGAAGTGCTAAATTTTATGCTTTCCTGAATTGACATGGCAACTTAAAGAAATTCGGAGGAATCTTTGGGTATCTTCTAAAAGAATAACTGATATAGAAGATCATGGTTGGGTTGGGTAGAGAGCGACAACGAGAGTCAAATAACATCTAAGACCTCACGTCGATTTTCGAATCTAGTAGTCCATCTTTTTATACCCTTGCAGAGCAAAGGGTATTATAATTTTGGCCAGAAGTTTGCAACGCAGTGAAGGAGACACCTCAGACCCCATAAAGTATATATATTCTTGATCAGCATCACGAGTAGAATCGGAATACGTCTGTACGTCTGTCCGTCTGTCCGTCTGTCCGTCTGTCCGTCTGTCCGTTTCTGCCTAAACTAGTCTCTCAGTTTTAAAGCTATCTCGCTGAAACTTTCCCAAAATGTGTGTAGTTATTGCACGCAGTATATAAGTCGGAACGGGCCGGATCGGCCGACTATATCGGATAGCTCCCATACGAGAGAATGAAATAAAAAATTCGTACTCCGTTGTTTTTGATCAGATCGACTTGAATTCTTCAAGATGGCGTTTTCTAACTGTTATTGAATTTCGGATTAAATTTGATCAAAATCGGATAACTCTATCATATAGCTGCCATAGGAGAGATCGAAAATTATATATAGAATTGATGGAAATAAATTGATAACATCGTTGTTTTTTATCCCACGAGCATGATTTTTTGAATATAAAGTTTTTTAACAACGTTTATATTGAGAAAAAAGTTTCATAAAAATCGGTCATCTATATCTTATAGCTGCCATAGGAAAGATCGAAAAATCTATATAGAAATAATGGAAATAAAATTATAACATCGTTGTTTTTCATCAGACAAGTATGATTTTTGGAATATAGAGTTTTCTTATGACTCTTGAATTACGAATTAAATTTGATCAAAATCGGACAACTATATCGTATAGCTCCCATATGATCTATAGTCAAAAATATGGAAAATGAATAGAAAAATCGTCTTAGCTTCGATGTTGTCTAGCCTTTATGAGTTTTGTTCGACATATTTGATGACTGCAAGGGTATATAAGCTTCGGCTTGCCGAAGCTAGCTTCCTTTCTTGTTCTGCATTGTTTTTGTATTTTAGTAACTGCTATTGACCTTTTGATATGTAGGGTAAGATGGGGTAAAACCGCCAAAAATGTATATTTGACGATGTCAAGCTTTCATTTATAAAATGATCAATGATCCAAATCATATTTCTGAAAGTTTAATCCCTTGGCTACATAATTCATTTAGAAAGTTTTTATGTAGCTTTTATTTTAAAAGAATTGTGATCGTTCAGAAGAAAAGTTTAAAACGGCGGTTTTACCCCACCTAGTGGGGTAAAAACGCCATTCTGGTTTTAGTGTAGTTAAGTACCCAAATAATGTCAATAACTTCTGAGAAAAAATTTTTTCAATTCAAATGGATATTACATGTTACAACGAATATATTATATAAAAGTAAAAATAAGAAATTGAAGCGAAGTCATAAGTAAGTCGTCGAACTGCTGTCCGAGTGAAACCATGAAATATAGCTGATGCTTTTATGAGATATTTCTCAAGCGATGCCTCTTGGTCGTCAGTAAAAATCTGTAAAATAAGAATTACGTGGTTAAAATAGTTTTAAACTAAGAAGAAATGTCGCATTAACAAAGGTTTAAAACTGAAAATTAAAATATTCTTATTTAAAAGATAAAATCATTTTATACAATACTGTTTGCAATTATCTGTTCAAAAAGAAAGGCTGTTATTTTTTAATTGAATTGAATTCAATATCATGACATTACATATTGTTTCAATTGACAAAAATTGTGAATATTTGACTCTTTACCTGGGGATGATGGCCATAATAAGCGTTGTGCGCTTTGTTGACTCGGTCTCGCAAAGTCTCTCGGGGAATCCCATATTTTTCGGTAACAACTGCCACCTTGCTGCCCTCCTGAACTTCCTCGATTGCCCGTTGAAATATATTTTCATCAATTTTTGATTTTTTTTCTTGCGTAATTGCGAGGCATGATGCTGAAAGACATTCATTCTCGATTAAAACGAGTTTTTCCGTTATCAAATTGTGTGGCGTTTTTACCCCACCTTTTCGCGGCGTTTTTACCCCACGCGAGTTATAATAGGTTCGAATTGGGAATGTTGTACTTGATTTGGGAAACACTTTGACTTCACAAGATTGTGAATAAAACGCCCGGATGGTTTGAGTTCAACTTTAAGACTGACTCTGTATTTCTCTTTTGGTTGGCTTGTTGATTCTTATTCTAACATAAAATGCTGATCTAACGGAAAGTGCTTACTCTATGGATTTGAAGTGGGTCGTATAATTGGAGTAGTTTAGTAGAGTGGCTAAGCGGAGCGGATGCTATTGTTTTGATTCGTCTGCGATTCGATGCATCGGTTATTAGTAGGGCGATCGGATGGCCGCTGAAGTGTTTGCTGAGGCGGCGTGACGATCGGGTGGCCACTTAAGTGTTTGCTGAGGGTGCGATCGGGTGGCCGCTTAAGTGTTTGCTGTAGCGGCGGTTACAATAGTCGCGGCGGTTTTGGTGGGGGACCGCCGAGGCTAATTGTTGAGGCGGTAACTCCTCCCTCCTCAGATTGAACTACCGACCATAGCGGAGCGATGGTTGGTGTGAAAGTGGCAGGTGCAGTAATAGTTGATGTGAAGGTGGCAGGCGGACTAATGGTTGGTGTCAGCGTCGCAATTGGTGAAGTTGGTGTGAAGGTGGTCGTTCTTTTTGAGCAGACGGCCACGGCCAACAACACTATCAACATTATGATTAACATCGAGTATGTTGCTGTCGTATGTATAGTGGTTCCCATTTGTAGTCTGTTAATTTGTAGTTTCGTTTCTATATCTTCCATCTTTAGTTCGTGAATTCCCAGTTCCTGTGTTGTTCTATTTGTGTTGATAGTTCCGATGTGTGGTATGTCCAAGTTCAGTTTGGCTGTGCCAAGCCTCTCCGTTGCTTCGTACTGAACGTTGTTAACCATAGTTCTGCATTCGTTGAACGTGATTAGTGCTGATCCATTTATTGTTCTTTCTTGACCACAGTCCGTACGCAGTTTCACATTTTCTCCATTAAAAACGGCGATGTACCCCTCTTCCGGTTCAAAAATCCTTGTTTTGAGCCCAGCATCTCTCGTCTCACAATCCGCTTCCTTTCCGCTGATCAGTTTTCTTAAACAATTTTCATTAACCTGGTTTACAATTTTATCATTCTTACATATATATAAGTTCCTTACTTGCTGACATTTATTCTTATAATAGTACATTTCTTCATTATTCATTGCCACATATTCTGGCGTTATTACAAATTCCGTCTTATTCATAGGTAGTGCTATTATTCTATGTAGTGAATATGTTTCATTTTTAAAAATTGGTAATTTTATTGCAAATATTAGGTCAGTTTCATTCATTATAGCTTTAAATTCTAGAAATTCATACATGTTTTCCTCTGATGTTATCTGAACGCCCTGTTCCTCTAACTCCTGTATGCATTTAGTTGCTTCCTGCTTTTCGAATATAAATTTTGAAATTAACCCCATTTTTGCCAACAATAAACTTTCAGCAACGTCGTTTAAATTTAATCCAAGCATATCTATTGTTACTGAAATCCTGTCTATGTATTCTAACCTATATATCCTCTTATCCTCCTCTAAAAACGTCTTACTTATTCCATTCTTATAGTTATTAATAAACGTGGCTACCCTGCTTTGTTCTTCATTAATATATTTCGTCAAATTTTTAAACATTATGCCGAACTTGTTACCTGTTTTCTCCTGTGCGGACACGGCCTCTCGTAATCTCTCCTCCTCGTTCTGTATTTTCCTTATTTCCTGTTCTAATTTCTCTGCATCTTCTGCATCTAGATTTCCTGTTATGGACTTAACAACTGATCCTAACCCCTTAATTAGTCCCCTTGGTTTCCTTTTCTTAGGGCATATCGTCTCTAGTCTTGTTTTAATCATATTTAACTTGTTCTGTAATGCTCTCACGAGGTCTCTTGTTTCTGCATCGTCAGCTATGTCTCTGAGTGTCCTTCCTATGTTTTCTATTGCTTCCTGGTATTCTTGCAACCTTACTATGTGTATCAAATTCCTATGTGTTTGTATTATTCTTGCAGGGCCTAAGTTTATTTGTGCTAACGGCTCGTCTCCTTGTAACTCCCGAATCTCGAGACTCCTTCCTTCGGCCATGGTCACCGACCACCTGTAATTGTTATTATTCGTTTGATTTGGTTAGTCTTCTAATTTTTTCCTTGTGGATTTTCTGGGGTTTGGTAGATGTTAGTGTTAATCCGTTGTCTTCCAGCACCTTGTGTTTTGAAAATCTAGGGGTAAGTTTGTCCCTCCTGTTCTCTTTCCTAAATATTGTATCCCCTGGTTCTACTGGGTTCGGATACTCTCTGTTTGTATTTGCTGATTCTATACGTTTATTTTTCCTCTGTTCCACCATCTCCCTGATTTTCGGGTATAATTCGGCCTGAAACGCATTGATTTTCTGCAAATAATCATGCTCGTTGTTAAACGCTATGTTATTCCGAAAATGATGTGTTCTACCCGTGAATAATTCCTGTGGTGTTAACTTCGTAGCCGAATGAATAGCATTGTTGTATGTTATGAATGCTTCGTCCAATATTTCCTCATGCCTAATTTCCATTTTATTTGTTTTCTTTGCCTCGGTTATTAATCTATATATTTCTGTCAAGGTAGAGTGCAGTCTTTCGATTGTGGAATTACTTGACGACTGTTGAAAGGAGGTTGTATGCAGTTCCAATTCGTACTGCCTACAAAAGTCCTTAAACAGGTTGGAAGAGAATTCCACTCCTTGGTCACATACTAACTTTTTGGGTATCCCGAACAAAGCCATGAAATTTTTTATCGCCTTTACCACGTTTATACTTTCTTTTGCTGGAATCGTTTTTCCCCACGCATATCTTGAGAACTTATCTATTATGGTTAATATATTTTTCTTATTAATAAAATATAAATCTATATGCACTACCTCCATGGGTCCCTGTGGAGTTTCCGTCATGCTGTATTTAATTTTGTGTGGATTCCTGTCGTATTTCTGTATTTGACAACTATCGCAGTTATTAATTGTTTGTGCTATAGCCTGTCTCATGTGCGGAAAGAACACCCTTCTTTTTAGGTGGGCTAAAGTTTCATCTATTCCCCTATGATTACTTTTTCCGTGATAATCCTTAATAATTTGTTCTTGTTGTATTTTCTCCGTAATGTCCGGTAATAATATTACACATCGTATTGCTTTATACAGCTTACTATATGCAAAGTACTTGCAATATACGTCCTGGATTGTTATTACTAAGTTATTTGGTATTAATAACGCTACTGTTCTTTTTGGTTTTAAAAATTCCTTTAATCTCCGGGCAATATTTTCCTCATTGAAAGTATTTTCTGTCCAAGTTATTCTTAGTTTATTCCTAAACGGAATTTCTTTTTTATTTTCGATTGTCCCCCTTCTTCAACAACTACTTGAATGTTAAATTCATTTAATGGTTTTTCCGATATAGGAAACCCAAGCTGTAAGTCCTCTCCTGCAGAGTGGATCGTTTCACCGTTCGTTGCTACCTCCGAGACATTTTCTAACACATTCATCTCTGGCTGGATCCTGCTCAACGCGTCTGCCACCACATTCAGGGATCCTTTTTTATACACTATCTCGTAATCGTACTCCAGCATTTGAAGCCTCCATCTTACTAGTTTAGAATCCGGTTCTTTGATGCTCATAAGCCAGGTTAATGGCCTATGATCCGTCACTATCTTAAACTTGGTACCAAACAGGTAGTGTCTAAAGTGTTTAATCGCCCAAATAATGGCCAGCATTTCTTTCTCTATGGTCGCGTAATTCACCTCTGCTCCTGATAACGTTCTACTCCCATACGCTATTGGCCTATCTGTCCCCAAATTCCCTTGGGACAAAACAGCTCCAATTGCATAATTGCTGGCATCTGTAGTAAGGATGAACGGTTTCTCGAAATCTGGGAATTGTAATATCGGGTCGTTACACAACAAGGTTTTGCACACCTCAAATGTTTCTCTGTACTCTTCGTCCACTTGTACGGCCTTTTTCCCTTTCAATTGTCTTGTCATTGGTTTTGTTATGGCTGCGAAATCCCTTATAAATTTCCTGTAATATCCTAGTAATCCTAGGAAGGACTTAATCTGTTTTCTAGTCTTGGGAATTTCAAATTTCTTTATCGCCTCGATTTTCCCCGGGTTCGGTTTGATGCCCTGTTGGGTTACTACATGCCCTAAATATTCTACTTCTTTCCTTAAAAATTCCGTCTTGTCTAGTTGCAGCTTGAAATTGGCTTCTGTAAGTTTCCTAAAGACTTTTTCCAGGTCCGTGATATGTTCTTGTAGGGATGTTGAATATACCATTATATCGTCCATGTATATTAGGCAACACTTCCCCAGCAATTCTCCGAAAATGTTGTTCATCAGCCTCTGGAAGGTCGCCGGAGCATTGTTCAGTCCGAACGGCATCCTTACGTATTCGAAATGACCGCCTTCTGCCGAGAAGGCTGTCTTCGGAATGTCTGCCTCCTTTACTTCAATTTGATGGTAACCGCTAGCCAAGTCCAGGGTTGAGAAGTATTTTGCTCTTCCCAAACTGTCTAGCACATCGTTAATTATTGGTAGTGGATACCTGTCCTTGATTACTTTTTCGTTAAGCTTCCTGTAGTCCACTACCATCCTCCATTTTCTCTTCCCCGATGCGTCTTTCTTCTTTGGCACTAACCAGACCGGAGCACTCCATGGAGAATGGCTATGCCTAATAATCCTTTGGTCCAATAGCTTCTCCAACTGTTTCCTGATCTCCTGCCTTTCTTTAAACGCATATCTGTACGGCCTGACGTATATCGGAATGTCGTCCTTTGTTCTTATATGGTGTTTGACCGCATTCGTAAACGATAAGTTTTCCCCTTCTCTGTGGAATACCTTGGGGTATTTCCTACAAATCCTTCTTAGTTCAGCCAATTCCTCACAATTTAAATGTTCCGTTCTAATCTTGTCGAACGGTATATCCTTGTTTCCGTTTCCTATCTCCTCTATGTTGTTCAGTTCGAAGTGTTGTTCTGATTTAAATTCAGTAACCTTCAACGGTTCCTCCAAAAACAATTCTTGGTCTACCTCTGCATAATTCGTCACCTCCACTAGGCTCCGTCCGGCTACCGCTGTATAAATACCTTCCGAGAAAACCATGTCCTCCTTTATTGACGTCCTACCCAACAAGAAATCTCCATCCTGCATTTGTACCGGGACGGAAACAACTCTTTTTGTTCCCGCTTCTATCGTGTATACATCCGTTGGTCTATATTTCTCGAAATGAATCTTCAACTTCCCGCTTGCCGTGTGGAACCACCCCTTTTCTACATCGATAATGGCTCCTAGTTGCTGTAACACATCTATTCCAATTAATCCTTCAAAAAAACTGGTGAAATTTGAATAGTAGCATTCTCATCTCCCCTACTCCTCCCAGTTCTTCAAACATTGGAATAAACGCCTCTCTTAAAATTGCATGAGATTGGGTTATTGTTTTAATATTTATTGGCTCTCGTAACTCTCTTATGTCTTGTGTTTGTACCAATTCAGGCCGGATAAAAGAAAAGGTGGATCCTGTATCAATTAATATCTTAACTATTCCTGAGGTGCCTCTGATCTTCAAATACGGTAGAGTGGAGTGACCTTTCCTCGTCCCTAGATATCCTGTTGATTGTTCGAGGCTAGCTGCTGAAAATTTCCATCCTCTTCCTGGATGTTATGTAGCTGCCCCCCAGTTGCCGATCTGTTTTCTCCTCTATTGGAACTATTGGTCGAGTTATATGATCTCTTCGAATTGTTCGAAAAATTCGACTGCCTGGAGTTGTTGGAGTTGTATGATTGCCCTGAATAATTTGAATTCCCAGACATCCTTGATTGCCCACTTCCTTGCGTATCTTTTGGTGCCTGGATTGCTAATTGACTTCCCCCTCTGGGCTTGCCATTATTATAGTTATAGTTACTATTCCATTGCCTGTCTCGATTTTGTTGTCCATAATTCCATTTAGCGTTCCTATTCTGGTAGTTGCGATATTGTCTTGGGTACCCGGATGTCTCTCCTTGACCAAAATTGTTTGGTCCCAATGAATTGCCCATCATTGGGTATGGAAACCCGAATCCTGGCCATCCATTCATATTTGGCATTGCGAACGGCATCGGGAATGGTGGTTGGGCATTGTCTCCCCATCGATACTGTGCCCAGGTGCCTGTTTGCGTTTCTGCTATCGGAATCGGCACCTCCTCGTGCTCCTGTTTCGGAATCTCTTTAACCTCCTTCCTTTGCGACTCGGTCAGTTCCTGATTCCTTGGCTCCAGGTTCTTTTTATCCATCTCTCCTAAGTTCCTTTCTCGACAAGCTATTTCATATGCCTTTGCTATAGTTGGCACACTCATGTTCCTAATGGTCACGCCTACTGGTCCGTCCAGCGCTGATATGAAGGCATTCAACGCTATCTCCTCATACCATTTGGGTTTGTCTCCCCTGAGTATCATCCCCCGTTCCAAAGCCTTGTTCTGGTTAACGAGGGCTTTCTTCAAGGCCATAACCTTCGTGTACAAAGTGTCCAAATCCAATTTCTTTTCCTTCAGGTGTGTTAACTCCATAATTAGGTCTTGCTCCGACCTCTTGTCCTTGAAATGTGTTATTAGCGTTTCCTTGATACGGTCCCAGTTCAATTCCGATTCATCTAGATCCAGAGCCCTATCCGCTGCTCCTACAATCTTGCTCCTAATGGCCCTTAATGCTATTAGTCCTACACTCGACCTTTCTTCCCCTTTAATAAGACCTAGGACCTGCTCTACCGCTGCTATAAATCCGTTTAATTTTCCAGACTCCCCCTCGTACTTTGGAATAATCTCCACTAGGTCTACTACCTTAATCGCTTCTAGTACGCTTGTTGTTGCCATTGCTACGGGTTCCTTTTCTACCTGCATTACTTTCGGACTTAACTTTCTTGGAATTCCCAAAGTCTATCTTGCTTATTCGTAATTTTCTTATAATACTTAGCTTAATCTTTTAGTGATGTAATAATAATTAATAGGTAAGTATTATGTGTGTTCTTATTTACTATATATCCTGCTGGTTGGTTATCTCAATGTTATTCCTATCTTCTGTTGTTGTTATAGTGTAGTGGCTTCGTGAGTTTCCGTGTGGAGACTTGGAGTTCTGTAATTAATTATCGTAAGTTAACTTCAAAAGATTTTCCTTTTTCTTTTTTCCAATAGCAACAATGGACTTCCTCTTAATATTTATTCTGCTATCATCTGTAAAGTAGCCGTTTTCGTCCCTAACATTATTGTTTCGAGCACTCGCTGCTCCTAGCATGCTGAAGCTAGTTGTTCAGCTGTGAGCTACAGCTAAACAACTAATTGCGGACAGTCATTGCCAGTTTCCTCTTTAATTTCCTTTTCATCGCTCCTGGTCTTATAATTGTCTTCGGTCATTCCTACGCTAAGTGACCACAGTGTGTCACCTACTACGTGTAAATGACCAAATCGTGTACCTTATGTCTTCAGCTATATATTCCTTCCTTGTTCTAATCCTTCCACCTTCATGCTAAACCACCGCCCTGTGCGTTACAAGGCGCAGTCTAATACATGCCAATGGATTTCTTTCCTCCTACTCGGTTTTACTTCGAATTAACACTTCCCTTGCTAAACAGTCGCTCTGTGCTCTACAGTTCGCCATTTAATACAACTGAAAGTCCAACCGAAATAAACTATTCACTCACAACTGAACATTATTCTCCATGTTCAACGTATTTCTTATTGACATTATGCACCGTTTGTCTAGTACTCATCCATCATTATTTATTCGTTCAGTTAACTTCCTACTGTGCAGGGTGCCCGAGCTTGCTCGGTCGACCCATTGTGTATTAACTATAACCACAACGTCGCCGATCGAGCCGCTCGACCGGACCACTCGGTGCACATCAAACCCTTGACCTGCTGCCAACGCCGATCGAAGTGCCTGACCTACACCCACCGTTGATCGCACCGACCTACTTAACGTCAAACTGTTGGTACCCATGACTAGGTCGATGCTCGATGCATTCTGCTATTCAACTTGACCTCGTTTGACTTTTCGCCTACATCAACATTATTTCGTTTACTTATAATCAATTATTTGCACACTCACACTGCTCAATACTATAATTCTCCACCTTTTTATCATATTCTCTCTTTTATATTAATACGCCTCGCATTCAATATCATACCCTCTAGTTTTAGTCTTTATTAATTTTCTTTTTCCTGAGGGTACGATTCGATCCCGCTGTACTTCACTCCTTTTACCGATCTTAATATATTTCCTGATTATAGGCTTTCTCTTCTCCATTATTATTGCTTTTACTTTTGTTACTTTTACTTTACTATTCACTCCATGTCACACACTTCACTCTACTCACTTTCTTACATAATAATAATTAGGATCCTGATCATCCTTCTCGGTCTTCGTCGTCTCGGATCCTGCTCGTCCTTGATCGTCCAAAGGTCCTTTGTAGAATCCGTTCGTGGGCGAAGACTACCGACTGCGCCAGTTATAATAGGTTCGAATTGGGAATGTTGTACTTGATTTGGGAAACACTTTGACTTCACAAGATTGTGAATAAAACGCCCGGATGGTTTGAGTTCAACTTTAAGACTGACTCTGTATTTCTCTTTTGGTTGGCTTGTTGATTCTTATTCTAACATAAAATGCTGATCTAACGGAAAGTGCTTACTCTATGGATTTGAAGTGGGTCGTATAATTGGAGTAGTTTAGTAGAGTGGCTAAGCGGAGCGGATGCTATTGTTTTGATTCGTCTGCGATTCGATGCATCGGTTATTAGTAGGGCGATCGGATGGCCGCTGAAGTGTTTGCTGAGGCGGCGTGACGATCGGGTGGCCACTTAAGTGTTTGCTGAGGGTGCGATCGGGTGGCCGCTTAAGTGTTTGCTGTAGCGGCGGTTACAATAGTCGCGGCGGTTTTGGTGGGGGACCGCCGAGGCTAATTGTTGAGGCGGTAACTCGCGCCAATTTTTTTTCGAGGTCACTTAGTTTGTACAATTTTGGAAATATTGACTAACTTGATACATGTACATCAGTATCAAGGTTCGTGCTATAAGCGGACACTTACCTCTTTTTTTTAAGCCGTTCACTTACACTTGATTGAGCAATCTTTATAACAAAAATTTTTTGGCGCCGTCGAGTGAAACAAAAATGGCGCTATAGAATTTGTCACGATAAAGCTGCAGTATTCCGACCGACTTCAAAAACCGCGCATTATCAATCAGAATCTACATTATCAACGGTTAATCGTTTCGGCGCTTCATTTGAATTTGAAATCCAAATGGCGGTTTTACCCACCGGCGGTTTTACCCCATCTTACCCTATATTTTTTGAGAGTTAAGTTCTCCTTTTGTAGTTTCCGTAGGAATCCTAAAACTAAAAGTTATGTGAATATGGTAAGGGACGGCAACAACCCACCCCATCTGCCGAATGAGCTTAGGTACCAGAGGATTCCGCCCGCCGATATTCCCAAACCAGGATAGTGTGTGAGAGAAGGGCTAACTGTCCCGTGGATAGCATAGGCCCTGAGCATTCGTCATATACAGCTCCCCTCCACATACATGTCGCTCATTACACGTTGGACAAGGTTTCGCTTGAACGGTTATTTGATTCTCGTTGCAAAGGAGGCGCTGAGCCGAGCTCTTGTTGGTGGCCATCGTGGAAGTAGTGGTGCATATGAACGGAACGTTGACTTGGCTGGTAACCGCCCAACTGACTGCGGTAGCGACCGTTGCGCTGGTGCTCCTCCTCCATGATGACCTTAGTTCGGAATTCGCCCTCGTCGATGTACCTAGATAGTTGTCCAGTTGTTAATGGCTCAACAATATTTATTTCAAATGGCAAACCAATAACAAACCCTTTAAAAAATAGGTAAACTGGACTTACACTATTGAAAGCAATTTCAATGTGAACTTAAATGACAAGGCACTCATGAAAATACTATTTTTCTCTCCCTCCGAAAATTATGCGAAATGAAAGATATGGTGAAGCAAATTATTGAATTTTTTTTAATCGTTAATAAACAACGAATCAAAAGTTCAAAAGCATAAGTTCGTATGTCTTTTCATTTTTCCGCAATTAATTCTCAAAGTTTGCTTAATTTTCGAAAAAAAAGAAAAGAACCTCCCTTAACAATTAAAGATGCGACCGGTAGTACAAATTCGGATCTGAGTGACCGTATTTGCAATAATCCGCCACCAGACGACTGCAATAATCGGCACATCACATGGAAATACGGTCACTCAGATCCGAATTTGTACTACAAATCGCATCTTTAATTGTTAATAACAAAAACATGGTGCAACATTTTCACTTTCTGCCAACGGATTTCGAAATTTTAGAAAAAAACACATAATTTCCATATTTTACTTTTTTTTTAAGCTGTTTTTACCGCGCACCGCACTTGTAAACAATTACCCTTTTTTCACTTGCAACTATCGTTTACCATCGACACTGAATATCGATATTGGTTCGGAAACCCAAATACTCGATATATCGAAAATAATTTGAGTGGTCGACCCAGCTCTAGTCGACAGATCGTCGAATGTCATACCACGTTGGAAGCGTCAGTCGAAGACAATTGATACCATGGAACAATACACTCCAAAGGAACGCGCTCAAATTGTTCAGCTCTACATTGAAAATAAATTCTCAATTGTGTTAACCCAACGTGCGTTTCGTAAAGTGAATAAAGTTAAAAGTGCTCCAGTTAAAAACACAATTATGTCTTTCAGGGGCGGACGCAGAAAAAATTTTGGGGGGGGTCCGATCAAACATTTTTTTACTTTACATGGTTGAAAGACCGAGTGCTGTAAGGGAATTTGAAAAAGTCTGGGTTTTTGGGGGGTCCGGACCCCCCGGACACCCCCTTCGTCCACCCCTGCTTACTCTCTCTGCTTTTCTGTGTGTATGTGAGACCATTGTTTTGTCGCGCTGATTGGTCTTTCACTCTTCATGTGTGTGTGTCTGTGAGCTTCTGTTTACATGTGGGTGTGGTGTGTGTGTGAGTGAGCGCTCTTCATTGTTGTTTTGCCTCTCGCTCTCGCCTTATGCTACCGTTGTTAATTATTTATTTTAGCGCGCTCCTCTTCTTCCACATCTCGTTAGCTTTCTGCTTCCCCTTACCGCTATCTTCTCTCCTTTTCTGCCATTTATTTACCGCTTTTTGATTTAATATACCGTCAAAACAGAAACAAAATGGCGTCTACTCAGTGTACGTTCTAAAGAATGCAACACAGTTTTAAACAGCGTTTTATTTGAAGGGATTCATTTTGGGCCATCCATAAACCTCGTGACGCTAATTTTTGGCTATTTTGACGGAAATTTTTTATTTTGATATAATTTTAATGGAAAGTGTAAAGGTACATAGAGATCGAATTATGGAAAGTGTAAAGGTATATTATGGAGATGGAAACTATGGATGTAATAAGTTTTGAAGTAGTGTCCGCATGCCTATTTTGAGACTTTCGCGGTCCGTCCGTCCAGCGTTTGAATATCTGGCAGCAGACTCATTAAAAACATTGCGTCCGGATCAGTCCTGCAGCGGCAAGGCTCCACTCCGCCGTTGGACAAGGTTTCGCTTGAACGGTTATTTGATTCTCGTTGCAAAGGAGGCGCTGAGCCGAGCTCTTGTTGGTGGCCATCGTGGAAGTGGTGGTGCATATGAACGGAACGTTGACTTGGCTGGTAACCGCCCAACTGACTGCGGTAGCGACCGTTGCGCTGGTGCTCCTCCTCCATGATGTCCTTAGTTCGGAATTCGCCCTCGTCGATGTACCTAGATAGTTGTCCAGTTGTTAATGGCTCAACAATATTTATTTCAAATGGCAAACCAATAACAAACCCTTTAAAAAATAGGTAAACTGGACTTACACTATTGAAAGCAATTTCAATGTGAACTTAAATGACAAGGCACTCATGAAAATACTATTTTTCTCTCCCTCCGAAAATTATGCGAAATGAAAGATATGGTGAAGCAAATTATTGAATTTTTTTAATCGTTAATAAACAACGAATCAAAAGTTCAAAAGCATAAGTTCGTATGTCTTTTCATTTTTCCGCAATTAATTCTCAAAGTTTGCTTAATTTTCGAAAAAAAGAAAAGAACCTCCCCTTAACAATTAAAGATGCGACCGGTACACAGTGGGCCCAATGAGACATTTGGCGGAATAAAAGTCCAAATAAAATTGTTCAATAATTGGTTAAATTTTTTTTTATTTCAATGTTAACACTCTATGAAGCTCACAAAAGCTTGTTAAAAGATTTCAAATTTGTGTTGTGATCAATTGTGAGCTTTCGAAGTAATCATATGTTTTTCACGTGTGTATGCAAATTTTTAAGGTTTGTTTTGAGTCGTGTTTAATATTTTGAAAAATATACATATTGACGATTTTTAATTGAAGTAACCATTGTTTTCGTTAAACTAAGGTATGTACTAAATGTAAAAAATGTGTTCGTGATTTATTTACGTATGTGTAACCTAAAAATATATAGTTATTAACATGCTTTTGAAGTAATGATTTTTAAACGCTTTACAGTCTTCGTTGGACTGTAACTAATGTGATTCAATCGTATTCATGCTAATGTTAGTATTTATGAGAAGTGTAAGTCCCTGTGGTGTCAAAATGTCCAAAATCAGAGCCAACTACGGCCAATTCTGAAGTCTATTACACTTTATAGGTGGAATGTCAGTCTCTAGGAGACGTCTTTTTGCCTTGTGGCTTAGCAAAAGTGTAGCAGAAAAATTTTTTTTTATAATTTTTAAAAATTTTTTTATTATTTTCATATAATTGTTTATTGAATTTAAAATGTTTAAAAATATATTTTTTGAAAGCCTATAAAGTTACGAAATTCACTATATTTTTTATATGAATTGTATGAGATTTACTTGGGGTAACACATTAATATTTTCAGAATATGTCAAGAATATATTAAGAATATTAAGTTAAAATTTTCAATAAAATATCAATTCATTTACCCGAGTTATTATTAAAATTCCGCTAGCAGAGGCACTTGGCCCACTGTGCGGTAGTACAAATTCGGATCTGAGTGACCGTATTTGCAATAATCCGCCACCAGACGACTGCAATAATCGGCACATCACATGGAAATACGGTCACTCAGATCCGAATTTGTACTACAAATCGCATCTTTAATTGTTAATAACAAAAACATGGTGCAACATTTTCACTTTCTGCCAACGGATTTCGAAATTTTAGAACACATAATTTCCATATTTTACTTTTTTTTTAAGCTGTTTTTACCGCGCACCGCACTTGTAAACAATTACCCTTTTTTCACTTGCAACTATCGTTTACCATCGACACTGAATATCGATATTGGTTCGGAAACCCAAATACTCGATATATCGAAAATAATTTTAGTGGTCGACCCAGCTCTAGTCGACAGATCGTCGAATGTCATACCACGTTGGAAGCGTCAGTCGAAGACAATTGATACCATGGAACAATACACTCCAAAGGAACGCGCTCAAATTGTTCAGCTCTACATTGAAAATAAATTCTCAATTGTGTTAACCCAACGTGCGTTTCGTAAAGTGAATAAAGTTAAAAGTGCTCCAGTTAAAAACACAATTATGTCTTTCAGGGGCGGACGCAGAAAAAATTTTGGGGGGGGTCCGATCAAACATTTTTTTACTTTACATGGTTGAAAGACCGAGTGCTGTAAGGGAATTTGAAAAAGTCTGGGTTTTTGGGGGTCCGGACCCCCCGGACACCCCCCTTCGTCCGCCCCTGCTTACTCTCTCTGCTTTTCTGTGTGTATGTGAGACCATTGTTTTGTCGCGCTGATTGGTCTTTCACTCTTCATGTGTGTGTGTCTGTGAGCTTCTGTTTACATGTGGGTGTGTGTGTGTGTGTGAGTGAGCGCTCTTCATTGTTGTTTTGCCTCTCGCTCTCGCCTTATGCTACCGTTGTTAATTATTTATTTTAGCGCGCTCCTCTTCTTCCACATCTCGTTAGCTTTCTGCTTCCCCTTACCGCTATCTTCTCTCCTTTTCTGCCATTTATTTACCGCTTTTTGATTTAATATACCGTCAAAACAGAAACAAAATGGCGTCTACTCAGTGTACGTTCTAAAGAATGCAACACAGTTTTAAACAGCGTTTTATTTGAAGGGATTCATTTTGGGCCATCCATAAACCTCGTGACGCTAATTTTTGGCTATTTTGACGGAAATTTTTTATTTTGATATAATTTTAATGGAAAGTGTAAAGGTACATAGAGATCGAATTATGGAAAGTGTAAAGGTATATTATGGAGATGGAAACTATGGATGTAATAAGTTTTGAAGTAGTGTCCGGATGCCTATTTTGAGACTTTCGCGGTCCCGTCCGTCCAGCGTTTGAATATCTGGCAGCAGACTCATTAAAAACATTGCGTCCGGATCAGTCCTGCAGCGGCAAGGCTCCACTCCGCCGTTGGACAAGGTTTCGCTTGAACGGTTATTTGATTCTCGTTGCAAAGGAGGCGCTGAGCCGAGCTCTTGTTGGTGGCCATCGTGGAAGTAGTGGTGCATATGAACGGAACGTTGACTGGGCTGGTAACCGCCCAACTGACTGCGGTAGCGACCGTTGCGCTGGTGCTCCTCCTCCATGATGTCCTTAGTTCGGAATTCGCCCTCGTCGATGTACCTAGATAGTTGTCCAGTTGTTAATGGCTCAACAATATTTATTTCAAATGGCAAACCAATAACAAACCCTTTAAAAAATAGGTAAACTGGACTTACACTATTGAAAGCAATTTCAATGTGAACTTAAATGACAAGGCACTCATGAAAATACTATTTTTCTCTCCCTCCGAAAATGATGCGAAATGAAAGATATGGTGAAGCAAATTATTCACTCTTCATGTGTGTGTGTCTGTGAGCTTCTGTTTACATGTGGGTGTGTGTGTGTGTGTGAGTGAGCGCTCTTCATTGTTGTTTTGCCTCTCGCTCTCGCCTTATGCTACCGTTGTTAATTATTTATTTTAGCGCGCTCCTCTTCTTCCACCTCTCGTTAGCTTTCTGCTTCCCCTTACCGCTATCTTCTCTCCTTTTCTGCCATTTATTTACCGCTTTTTGATTTAATATGCCGTCAAAACAGAAAGAAAATGGCGTCTACTCAGTGTACGTTCTAAAGAATGCAACACAGTTTTAAACAGCGTTTTATTCGAAGGGATTCATTTTGGGCCATCCATAAACCTCGTGACGCTAATTTTTGGCTATTTTGACGGAAATTTTTTATTTTGATATAATTTTAATGGAAAGTGTAAAGGTACATAGAGATCGAATTATGGAAAGTGTAAAGGTATATTATGGAGATGGAAACTATGGATGTAATAAGTTTTGAAGTAGTGTCCGGATGCCTATTTTGAGACTTTCGCGGTCCCGTCCGTCCAGCGTTTGAATATCTGGCAGCAGACTCATTAAAAACATTGCGTCCGGATCAGTCCTGCAGCGGCAAGGCTCCACTCCGCCGTTGGACAAGGTTTCGCTTGAACGGTTATTTGATTCTCGTTGCAAAGGAGGCGCTGAGCCGAGCTCTTGTTGGTGGCCATCGTGGAAGTGGTGGTGCATATGAACGGAACGTTGACTTGGCTGGTAACCGCCCAACTGACTGCGGTAGCGACCGTTGCGCTGGTGCTCCTCCTCCATGATGTCCTTAGTTCGGAATTCGCCCTCGTCGATGTACCTAGATAGTTGTCCAGTTGTTAATGGCTCAACAATATTTATTTCAAATGGCAAACTAATAACAAACCCTTTAAAAAATAGGTAAACTGGACTTACACTATTGAAAGCAATTTCAATGTGAACTTAAATGACAAGGCACTCATGAAAATACTATTTTTCTCTCCCTCCGAAAATTATGCGAAATGAAAGATATGGTGAAGCAAATTATTGAATTTTTTTTAATCGTTAATAAACAACGAATCAAAAGTTCAAAAGCATAAGTTCGTATGTCTTTTCATTTTTCCGCAATTAATTCTCAAAGTTTGCTTAATTTTCGAAAAAAAGAAAAGAACCTCCCCTTAACAATTAAAGATGCGACCGGTACACAGTGGGCCCAATGAGACATTTGGCGGAATAAAAGTCCAAATAAAATTGTTCAATAATTGGTTAAATTTTTTTTTATTTCAATGTTAACACTCTATGAAGCTCACAAAAGCTTGTTAAAAGATTTCAAATTTGTGTTGTGATCAATTGTGAGCTTTCGAAGTAATCATATGTTTTTCACGTGTGTATGCAAATTTTTAAGGTTTGTTTTGAGTCGTGTTTAATATTTTGAAAAATATACATATTGACGATTTTTAATTGAAGTAACCATTGTTTTCGTTAAACTAAGGTATGTACTAAATGTAAAAAATGTGTTCGTGATTTATTTACGTATGTGTAACCTAAAAATATATAGTTATTAACATGCTTTTGAAGTAATGATTTTTAAACGCTTTACAGTCTTCGTTGGACTGTAACTAATGTGATTCAATCGTATTCATGCTAATGTTAGTATTTATGAGAAGTGTAAGTCCCTGTGGTGTCAAAATGTCCAAAATCAGAGCCAACTACGGCCAATTCTGAAGTCTATTACACTTTATAGGTGGAATGTCAGTCTCTAGGAGACGTCTTTTTGCCTTGTTTCTTAGCAAAAGTGTAGCAGAAAAATTTTTTTTTATAATTTTTAAAAATTTTTTTATTATTTTCATATAATTGTTTATTGAATTTAAAATGTTTAAAAATATATTTTTGAAAGCCTATAAAGTTACGAAATTCACTATATTTTTTATATGAATTGTATGAGATTTACTTGGGGTAACACATTAATATTTTCAGAATATGTCAAGAATATATTAAGAATATTAAGTTAAAATTTTCAATAAAATATCAATTCATTTACCCGAGTTATTATTAAAATTCCGCTAGCAGAGGCACTTGGCCCACTGTGCGGTAGTACAAATTCGGATCTGAGTGACCGTATTTGCAATAATCCGCCACCAGACGACTGCAATAATCGGCACATCACATGGAAATACGGTCACTCAGATCCGAATTTGTACTACAAATCGCATCTTTAATTGTTAATAACAAAAACATGGTGCAACATTTTCACTTTCTGCCAACGGATTTCGAAATTTTAGAACACATAATTTCCATATTTTACTTTTTTTTAAGCTGTTTTTACCGCGCACCGCACTTGTAAACAATTACCCTTTTTTCACTTGCAACTATCGTTTACCATCGACACTGAATATCGATATTGGTTCGAAACCCAAATACTCGATATATCGAAAATAATTTTAGTGGTCGACCCAGCTCTAGTCGACAGATCGTCGAATGTCATACCACGTTGGAAGCGTCAGTCGAAGACAATTGATACCATGGAACAATACACTCCAAAGGAACGCGCTCAAATTGTTCAGCTCTACATTGAAAATAAATTCTCAATTGTGTTAACCCAACGTGCGTTTCGTAAAGTGAATAAAATTAAAAGTGCTCCAGTTAAAAACACAATTATGTCTTTCAGGGGCGGACGCAGAAAAAATTTTGGGGGGGGTCCGATCAAACATTTTTTTACTTTACATGGTTGAAAGACCGAGTGCTGTAAGGGAATTTGAAAAAGTCTGGGTTTTTGGGGGGTCCGGACCCCCGGACACCCCCTTCGTCCGCCCCTGCTTACTCTCTCTGCTTTTCTGTGTGTATGTGTGACCATTGTTTTGTCGCGCTGATTGGTCTTTCACTCTTCATGTGTGTGTGTCTGTGAGCTTCTGTTTACATGTGGGTGTGTGTGTGTGTGTGAGTGAGCGCTCTTCATTGTTGTTTTGCCTCTCGCTCTCGCCTTATGCTACCGTTGTTAATTATTTATTTTAGCGCGCTCCTCTTCTTCCACATCTCGTTAGCTTTCTGCTTCCCCTTACCGCTATCTTCTCTCCTTTTCTGCCATTTATTTACCGCTTTTTGATTTAATATACCGTCAAAACAGAAACAAAATGGCGTCTACTCAGTGTACGTTCTAAAGAATGCAACACAGTTTTAAACAGCGTTTTATTTGAAGGGATTCATTTTGGGCCATCCATAAACCTCGTGACGCTAATTTTTGGCTATTTTGACGGAAATTTTTTATTTTGATATAATTTTAATGGAAAGTGTAAAGGTACATAGAGATCGAATTATGGAAAGTGTAAAGGTATATTATGGAGATGGAAACTATGGATGTAATAAGTTTTGAAGTAGTGTCCGGATGCCTATTTTGAGACTTTCGCGGTCCCGTCCGTCCAGCGTTTGAATATCTGGCAGCAGACTCATTAAAAACATTGCGTCCGGATCAGTCCTGCAGCGGCAAGGCTCCACTCCGCCGTTGGACAAGGTTTCGCTTGAACGGTTATTTGATTCTCGTTGCAAAGGAGGCGCTGAGCCGAGCTCTTGTTGGTGGCCATCGTGGAAGTAGTGGTGCATATGAACGGAACGTTGACTGGGCTGGTAACCGCCCAACTGACTGCGGTAGCGACCGTTGCGCTGGTGCTCCTCCTCCATGATGTCCTTAGTTCGGAATTCGCCCTCGTCGATGTACCTAGATAGTTGTCCAGTTGTTAATGGCTCAACAATATTTATTTCAAATGGCAAACCAATAACAAACCCTTTAAAAAATAGGTAAACTGGACTTACACTATTGAAAGCAATTTCAATGTGAACTTAAATGACAAGGCACTCATGAAAATACTATTTTTCTCTCCCTCCGAAAATTATGCGAAATGAAAGATATGGTGAAGCAAATTAGGAGGATGATGCAAGTGGATATAAGTTTGAAAATTATATTACTTATATTTTAAAATTCTGGTAGATTATTCAAAATCCCAGATTATTCTGGTAGATTATCCAAAAACCCAGACTTTTTCAAATTTCCTTACAGCACTCGGTCTTTCAACCATGTAAAGTAAAAAAATGTTTGATCGGAGCCCCCCCCCCCCCCAAAAAAAATTATTTTCTGCGTCCGCCCCTGAGAGTAAGAGAGAGGGAAATGGGTGGGTGGGTGAAAAAACGAGGAGTTTTCAGGTGGAAAGCGCGTTGCCTAATGACGCCGACGGCTGCTGCTGCTGCTGTTGTTGCCCGGTGTTCACCGGAGGTAATTTTTAGAACACTTTGGACTTCTTACCGCCATCAAATTAGGCGTTATTAAAAATTTCAAAAGTTTGAAAGTATAAACTATTGAACGGGAACAGTTCTTAGTTGAGGAGCCTGTGCAAATCATTATGAACATTTTGACACTATGATTTTGCAACATAAGGCACAGTGAAATTGTTTTAAACGGTTAATCGGACTTAAAGTTGAACTAAAAATGGTTTGTCTAAGACAACAGTGCATATAAGCGACAGATTTGTAAGCCAATGCCGAACTCTTAACGGCTTAAATGGGAGGTGAAAAGAGACTTTGTTCCGAGAAACTTGTATCGCCGCAATGCTCTTGACCGAAAGATCATGGCCAAGCACATGGCCCTCTTCTCCCCTCAACATGATATCGAGGCAACGCCATTGTGTGACTGATCGAACAGCTTGACTTGCGGGTGGCTCTGACTGACAGAGGCAGGCTACAACTACCTGGTGGGTGCGCGTGTGCCGGTCCAGATTGGCCTTCTGCCGGAAGTCCTTGCCGCATTGGCCGCACTTGTACGGCTTCTCGCCGGCGTGGATGCGCAGATACTGCGTGAGGTGCGATTGCTGGCGGAAGCGCTTGCCGCACTCCGAGCACGGGAACGGGCGGGCGTCTGTGTGGATGCGGTCGTGCTGCAGCAGCGTGCTCTTCTGCTTGAAGTCCTTGCCGCAGGTGAGGCACTTGAACAGCCAAAGGTCGCTGTGCGGCTTGTTCTTGCGCGGCCGTCCCGGGCCATTGCCAGTCCTCCCGCCGCTTGTCACGCCCACAGAGCCCACGCCCGCTCCCGTCGCCGCGCCCACTCCGGCGGCCCCGTTGGAGCCGGCCCCGCCTTCATTGGCATTGGCGTTCGCCGGCCCGGCGCTCTGCTGGCCGTTCTTCTGGGCGGGCAGCAGCTCGGGCAGTGCGTAGGCCTCGCCGCCGCCGCCGCCTCCTCCGCCGGACTGCTCCATGAGGAGCGGCGGGGAGCCGGGGGGCGCCAGCATCCCTCCCTGCGGCGCCGCGTAGTAGTCCGGGGACTAGAACCCGTTGCCCGGGTCGCTCTGGGGTCCGCCGTTCTGCTGGACGTGTGGGTTGCCCGGCTCGCCCGCATTGGAGCCCGAGTGCTGGGGGTCGTTGCTGCTTTTGTTTTGGTTGGGTGCCGAGTTCTGCTGGTTGGCCAGCTGCTGAAACGGAAGGCGTTGTGAGTGGAACCCTCGACAGGAAACTCCGGCACACGGCTTACCTGGTTCATGGGGTCCTCGTCACCTGCCCCGTTGGCCCGCTGCTGCTGCTGCTGTTGCTGCACCGAGGGGTACGGACTCGAGGAGGGCGAACCCTGCTGCTGGCGACCGTCGCCGCTGCCGTTGTCCCGGGCCTCCTTACCGCCGCCAGGAGGACTTTGCGGCTGTCCCGCCGCTGCGGCCACCGCTGCCGCCTGCGCATCCGCCTGGGCCGCATTCTGCTGCTGCTGCTGCTGTTGGTTCTGCTGCGCGGTGAGGTGCTGCTGGGCCTGCTGCTGGATGTTGGGGTACATGTCGCTGTCCCACTGGGCGGGATTTGCGGGGTTGCGCTCCGCGTCCTGCGAGTCCTTGTTCTGGGTGGTGTAGTACATTATCTGGCCCGACAACTTCATTCCGACTGCTATGAAGGCCGAGAAGTTGGTGGCCATTGCTGCTGTCCCTCTGGTCGATTGGTTATTTGTAGGTAATGGCCGTTCTTGGCTTTCTTGATTCTTGATTTGTTGGTCTAAAACGGGTCTCAAAGATGTTTAAATGTTGCGATTTTCCTTTGGATCAACTAAAAAGATAAGGAGAAGAGATAATGTCCGACATTTACTTATCATCATAAAGAATAACTCCCCACACATTATATCTCTCCAAGAAACCCATATACAACTTACCCATAACATTCCAGTACCGATTAACTATTAACTAATATCAAACACAGCTTCAAACAGATTTGGTGGAGTAGCTCTCCTTAGTGTTGTGTTGCTCATGAGTGAGTGAACAAAAAAGAGTTGCTCACTAAACTGATCGAGCGAATATATTTTTTTTTTTTTTTTTAATTTCGCGCGTAGTCCCATGGCCCACAATCCCGCCCAACCGACCGAGGGGCGACCGCCGTGTAACGTACGGCACGATTCGCGATAAATTTTGACGCGATTTTTAAAAGAAAAAAATTTTAAAACGAAAGGTTATGAAAGAAAGTTAAATGTTATTTTAATTTTAAATTTAACGATCTAATTTTGTGCCAGAAATGTTAGTATTGATCTTTTTAGGAGTTCCAGAGAGTCAGAAGAAGATACTATAGAATACAGTCTATTATAGTCTGAACAAAGTACCCTGAAAGGCTCATGCACGTCGTAATTAGATCTACAAAGATTTAAAACTAAAGGAACGTAATTTCTAGTAAATCTACTTGGTACCGAGAAATTTAGTCTACTCAGCAAGTAAGGACAGTCAATTTCACCACGTATAAGGTTATGAATAAATACGGTACCAAGCATCGTTCTACGGTTAGTAAGGGAGGGCAAGTTTATGAGGAGCAATCTATGAGAATATGAGGGTAAGAATAGGTTTGCATTCCAGTTTAGGCGGCGTAGGGCAAAAATTAAAAAGTTTTTTTGTACTGATTCTATGCGATCAGCATGTACTCCGTATTGAGGACTCCAAACGGGTGCCCCATACTCAAGAATTGGCCGGACCAACGATATAAATAAAGCCTTGGTAACGTAAGGATCCTCAAATTCCTTCGACCATAGTTTAATAAATCCAAGCATTCCCCTAGCTTTATTAACCATGTTCGAAATATGAGCAGAGAATTTAAGTTTGGGGTCCAATTGGACGCCAAGATCGTCAACAAGCGCTATTTTTTCCAAGGCACCACCACTTAGTGAATAGGTGACATTTTGTGGATTGACCCGACAAAACGTCATGAGCTTGCATTTAGAGCTGTTTAATTTCAGTAAATTTTCGTTACACCAGTTTTGAAAATTGTTTAGGTCTGCTTGAAGGTTTAAGTGACGGGAGTAATCATTATACTGCAGACACAGTTTTACATCGTCCGCGTACATAAGTACGCGGGAATGCACAATGATCGATGGAAGATCATTGATAAACAAGGTAAAAAGTAATGGTCCCAGATGGCTTCCTTGTGGTACACCAGAGGTAACTCTGATATTCCTTCCTTTTTGTTCTTTATTGTTCATTTGCTCATTTTTGCTCACTTGCTCATTTTTGCTCACTTGCTCATTTTTGTTCACTTGCTCATTTTTGCTTAGTTACTCATTTTTGCGTACTTTGTTCCCATTCAGAAAGTGCCTAATTTAAACCAAAAATGAGCAAGATGTTGCGCAAAAATGAGCAAGAAATGCCCTTTTTTGAATTGTGCTTTGAACTTTTTCGCGCTTACTTTACTTCAACGTTTCTTTTACCGCCAAAACTGTTAACAATATTAAAACTTCAATATGGCGTGTAATAGAAAATTTAGTGACATTTGGAACCATTTTGATGATTTGGGAAACCAGCAAGCCAAGTGCAAATTTTGCAAGACCATTTTAAGCTGCAAATCCCAGAGCAATTTGTCCCGACATTTGAAGAGCAAGCATCCAGCAGCACTTGAGCCGGTAGCACGCCAAAATGATGACAACAGTGTGGTTGCTGTGCAAAGTGCGCAGCCAAAGATTTTAACATTTGTGCACAGGCCTGTTTCGCAAAATAAATTGCAATGCCTCGACAAGCAAGTGGTTCGAATGATAGCCAAAGGTCAACACGCTTTGCGATTGGTAGATGAGCCGGAGTTCAAAAAGCTGATTTCTGACGTGTCGAACTGTCCTGGTTACAAGCTGCCAACGAGGAAAACGTTAACCAATGCTTTAATTCCAAAGTTTCGAGATGAGCTTAAAGGAACGATAACTGAGAAGCTTCGAGAAGCACAAGCGGTTTGTTTGACCACAGATGGATGGACATCCTTAACAAATGAGAGCGATATGGCCGTCACCGTTCATTTTATCGACAAGGAATCAACAAGCCTCAATTCATTCATGTTAGCTTGCCGATCATTCCCAATCAGGCACACTTCTGAAAATCTTTGCCGATTTTTGCATACCGTCATTTCAGAATGGAGTATTAATAACAATGTGCCGGCAATAACTTCAGACAATGCAGCGAACATTGTTTAAGCCATTCAACTAGGCAAGTGGCGACATATTGGGTGCTTTGCCCATATTTTAAATCTTATCGTCCAGAAGGCTCTAGACCGAATTGGCAGTGTGCGGACAAAAGCAAAATCAATAGCTCAATATTTTAACAGTAGCTCAGCTGGATTAAAGAAATTGGAAGAAATGCAAAAATTGTTGAAATTGCCTGAGCTTAAAATTACGCAAGACGTTCCAACACGATGGAATTCAACCCTCAAAATGTTCGAGCGACTCCAACTTTTAAAAGAGGCAGTTATGGCCACGTTATCGAACCTACGGATCGACTTACTGTTATCAGCGGAGGATTGGGAGGTTATTGAAGGAGTGATTCCAGTACTGAAGCCATTTAGTCAAATAACTATGGAAGTCTCAGCAGAGAAGAACGTGACACTGTCAAAGATAATTGTGCTATCAGGAATTTTGCAAAAAAAAAAATTACCAGCATATTAGACAACATGAATTTGGATACTAGCACAACCATTGTCGATTTCATTATATGCATACAAACTGATATGAATACTCGCTTTCAAGATTATGAATCGAACATTTTGTATGCTGAAAGTACCATTTTGGACCCCAGATTCAAAGGACGAGTATTCAAATCTGAAGAAGCGTACAAAAAAGCAGTTAACGATTTAAAAAGGGGTGTGTCCAGCCTACGCACAACAGAAGTGAAACTTCTTCATCACTACCCTTTTTTTAGAATTGAAATTCTGTAGGAAACCGAATAAAAGCCTTTTTAGACGCTTAATTTTAGAGGTCTCGCAATGTGCTGGCGACTCTCAAAAGTTAACAAACCGATTGAGAAGAAGAAGAAGACAAATACATATCGATATGTGTTTTCATTTCTAGGTCAAATAAAATGGATAGAAATTATGGTGCCAATTAATATCTGTATGCAACCTGTTCGATTTGAATTCCTTTTGACATTCACACCTCTCACCACTTTTTCAACTGCAACCGCATTTTATTTGTAGATTTTTACGCTCTCAACTTTTTGCGAGCGCGCTGAGAGCGAGAAAGGATAGAGGAGGATAGAGACATCGTTCGTCAGCGGTTAGAAAGGGATGGGGATCCTCGCTTTTTCGTGACGGTCGAGAAAAGATAGAGGAGGATAGAGACATCGTTCGTCAACGGTTAGAAAGGGATGGGGATCCTCGCTTTTTCGTGACGGTCGAGAAAGGATAGAGACATCGTTCGTCAGCGGTTAGAAAGGGATGGGGATCCTCGCTTTTTCGTGACGGTCATGAATCGGTTTTACTCCGTCCCCGAAAATCCATAACGCGCCTAAAGAAGTTTCACTTCAAAAAAAAAATTGATATCTTTTCATTCGGCCACTGCTGCTCAGACTGAATCGTTTCTGTTGGATAATGCGTGTCAAACAAAATCCAATAAAAATGACAACGACCTCTCGATGGATTATGACAACGCTTTCCAAAAAGTCAGCAAGCCCTCCAACAGTACGGCCGCAGCCATTAGGGAACTAGATAAATATCTAGCCGAGGAATATATAATGCGAACAGATGATCCATTGGTCTGGTGGGATCAGCGGAAATCCCAATATTCGCTGTTATACACATATATGCTTAAGCGGCTTTGTATAGTGGCCACATCTGTACCATGTGAGCGAATATTTTCAGGTGCAGGCGAAACAGTTCGAAATAGACGTTCACTGCTGAAATCTTCTAACGTGGAAAATCTTATGTTTTTGCACACCAATTTGTAAATAAAAGGTACGTATAATTAAATTTCCGAAAAGTGCATATTGATAAAAGTTCTTCTCATAATAGCGCCAACCCATTCATCCATGAAGGATTTTGTTTTTAAATATATTTTTTTAATTCCCCTATGAAAGGGCATTGTGTTGAAGAAGCAGGAATCCAAGTATCAACCTGGCGATGTGAGTACTGCTTATCTAGTTTGTCCTATCCTTACTTATGTATTGTTTTCCCTAGTACATCAAGGGTTTGATCACGGAGTTCGATGTGCTGATTATTGGAGCTTTCTACAAGCAAGCGCACCTTTGTGGAATCCTTTTTGCTGGGCGTTCTCCAGCCAGCGCCGCTGGGTAGCTCCAATCGCCCCGAGGTCTGCGCGGTTGTGCCACGGCCATCAAGAAGCTTAACAAGCGGCAGCTGTGCATGGAGGATGTGACGACCCAGCGAAAGCAGATGCGGATGACTCCTTCGGATAGAAGTCGCCTGGCATTGGCGGTCTACGAGAAGCGCTGCGGAGTTTTTTTTTTTTAAATCCCCTATGAAAGGAGCAAAAATTATGTCCAATGTAATAATAATAATAAATAAAATAAAAAATAATGCCACAAATTAAAATATAGAGATATCGGTAAGTTTGAAAATTAAATATGTAACGTATAATACATTTTTGAAAAGTCGTTGTGATGCTGTGAACAACCACTGAGCAAAGAACAGTGAGCAAGTGAGCAATATGAGTGAGTTGACTCTTTTGAAAAAAAAAGAACAAGTGAACATGTTCACCTAAATGAGTAGGATTTACACAACACTAGCTCTCCTTATCCACAAATCTCTACAACACACGCAACATACCATCAACGAAAATTTCGAAGCCAAAGCAGCCAAAATAAAAACAAAACAAACTATAATAATATACTCCAAATACATTGCACCAAACAAGCCTTTTTCACGCCAAAACCTAGAAAATGTAGTAAACACAAACAATGAAACATCAATCGTTACAGGAGATTTCAACGGATGGCACTTTAACTGGGGATCACCACAAACAAACACAAGAGAAAAAACAATAGCAAAATTCATAGAACAATCACAACTCACACTCCTAAACGATAAATCACCCACCCATTTCACCACACACAACACTTTCACCCACATAGATCTCTCCTTCTGCTCTGCAACTTTGACCCCTTTTGCAAATTGGAAGGTGTTCGACGACACTTGCGGAAGCAACCACTTCCGAATTCTTATCTCCCTTTTCCCTGCAGAGTCACAACAACAATACAACAAGCCAATTTTTAAAATAAAGGAAGCTAATTGGGAAAAGTTCAACTACCTTAACACCAACATCAACAACACTTACCCATGTACCCATGTCAACAAAAGAAACCGCAAACATCAATAAAATAAATTTGCAAAGCGTCCACCTGCATCCCACAAACATCTCCCACTCGTCAAAAACAAAAAGTTCCTTGGTGGAACAAGGAACTAACAAAACTACACCAAGCCAAGAAAAGGGCCTGGAAAACACTTAATAGAGACATAACTCAAACTAACATCATTAACTACCGCATATTAAATGCACTCCTCAAAAGAGAAATTAAAATTAGAAAAAGAGAAGCTACTACTAACCGCACATCCACAATACATAACAATACACCAACAGTAACAATCTGGAACAACATAAGACGATTCTGTGGCCTGAACCAAATAAAACAAATACACTGTTTATCAAACAGCCACAACAACACAACTAACCCAATAGAAATAGCCAACCAATTTGCTAAACACTGGTCCGATTTCTCAAAAGACCAAAACTTCGACTTACAATTTACATCTCATAAGTACAAACCAATAATCCAAAATCACATTCCATCTACAACTGCAATAGAAATAGAAAAGGACATAACAAAAATAGAATTTAACTTAGCAATACAATCACTTAAGGGTTATACACCAGGATTCAAAAGAATATCATACCCTATGATAAAAAAACAGCTCCCCAATTCTACAATAGAGAATAATAGCCCATTATAACCAAATACTTCAGAGCCATATTCCCCAAACCTATAAACTCAGTCGTAGTCAGACATCACCTCCTACAGACCCATCTCATTAAATTGCTGTGTAGGCAAAATTTTAGATTATAATAATCTATTACACACGAAACAATTCGGATTCAAAAAGGAAAATCAACTTCGGATAATCTACTATATGTAGACCATCTCATTACGAAGTCACTAAATAGCAAAAAACATATTTCACTCGTCTCTCTTGACTTTGCAAGAGCATTTGACAGAGTGGGAATACACACAATAATCGACCAACTAATAGAATGGAAATGCGGACCTAAAATAATTAACTACATTAAAAACTTCATGACGAACCGTAAAATAACAACCAGAGTAGGCACACAAATCTCATCCATCTATCCACTTGAAAATAGAATACCTCAAGGTTCTCCCATTTCTGTTGTTCTATTTCTAATAACTTTTAATAAATTAACTAAAATAAGATCCTTACACAAACAAATTAATTTCAGTGCATACGCAGACGACTTCTTCCTAGTTATAAATTTAAATAAAAATAAAAACCCAACATTTAACCTAAACAACCTGTTTACTGGAGTAACAAACTGGGGCAACTACTCTGGTGACACTCTTTCTCCAACCAAATATCAACATCTCCACATCTGCAGAAAACATAATTGTTCCTGCACAATTACCTGTAACAACAACAACATAACAAACACAACATCACTCAATATACTTGGACTCTGGATAAACAATAAATACAACTGGAACACACACATTAGAACTCTAATCCCTGCACTCTCAAAGAAAATGAACATAATTAAATGCCTGGCCAGTCCAAGATTTAACTGCAACACTAGAGGTGCAGAAACATCGAGTAAAACATAGATAACATCGATGTTTTCAAAACATCGTAACCATCGATGGTTCGTGACCACCATCGATGTTTTCACTAACAACTCTGCGTTCGGTGCAAACAAATTGTAAGTAAATTAATTACATTTTTTTCTAACAACTAACAAAATTGTCGATAATATTTAGGATTTCTGGTTGATGGTGTTGGTGGACGTTGATGGATGACAAAGGCAAGATGGAGGATTACCTGAAAAGTAAGTTACATATGTATCTTCTTTACAAGCCCACGCTTCCCTTAGATATTTTTTTTTTTTTTTTTTTATTTGTAGCAAGAAAAGAGAGAATAAATATAAATGTATATACAGACTAGAGAGAACAAAGTTGGTTAGAAAGAATCCGCTCCCGCGGGATTGGGCTTTGTAGTTCTACTTCACGGGGCGGATAAGGCTAGGGGGAGCTCATCGTGTAGTGCGAGAAGTGCGAGATCTTTCTCGCCGTCGCAATTCCTTTATAATGGTCGCTGCCATGTGCGCTACAGCATTCCATCGATCCTCATTTGACAGCATATGGTCCACAATGTTATCAGCCGTTAGTAGACTTCCGTTTCCATTCAGCAAGCTGTTCCGTTCACGTTGGAAGATTGGGCACTCAAAAAAGCAATGCTCGACGTCTTCTATGACTCCGGCTCCACAATTGTCACAGAAGGGATCATCAGCGTGTTTGTATTTGAACAGGTAGGCTTTAAAGCAACCATGGCCTGACAAGAATTGTGTCAAATAGAAGTTCACCTGTCCATGGCGACGCTTGAGCCATGGCCGAACGTTCTTTACCAGACGCCTAGTCCAATTTGCGTTTGGTGCGGACTCCCAACGTGCTTGCCAAAGCACAATTGTAGCTTCTCTTTGGTCCTGATTGACTATGGTGCCGCGACTCCTTTCAGCTGCCAACAGATCTAAGGGAATCATCCCAGCAACCAGGAGGGCAGCTGTCTCGGATACAGTTCGAAAACAGCAGGCAACTCTAAGGGCGCATCTCCTGTATACTCCTTTGCACTCCCTGCTGTAAGAAGGAGTGTTCAACGCTGAAGCCCAGACCACCGAGCCATATAATATGGTGGAGGTGACTACTCCAGCTAAAAGTTGGCGGCTTTGCTGCTTGGGACCTCTGGTGTTTGCCATGATCCTGCTTATGGCGGTGGTTACTGTTGCCGCCTTGCGGCTAATATACTGCAGGTGTTGGCTGAACTTGAGCCTGTGGTCGATTACAATCCCCAGGTACTTTATTGCCGGTTGAGAGTCGATGGTGGAAGATCCAATCCGGATGGATGTGTTCTCTACCTTCTTTTTACTGCTTATCACCACTGCTTCTGATTTTTGCTCAGCCAGGCAAAGTCCATTTGCTGTTACCCAATTGATGATTTGGTCGACCGCAGCACTGCATCTAACATTTACCTCCTCTAGTTTTTTGCCAACTGTTGCAAGGGCGATATCGTCGGCGAACCCAATGAGGGTGCATCCGGCTGGCAGTACAAGCTGTAGGACTCCATCGTACATAATGTTCCAGAGGAGGGGGCCAAGTACAGAACCTTGGGGGACTCCACCAGTTAACTGCTGTTGTTTTCCACCCGTGTCCGTGTCGTACAACAGTGTGCGCTCTTCAAAGTAACTTTCGATTAGCTTTATTAGATATGGCGAGATTTCTTTGCGTATCAGGGCCTCAATAATTTTGCTCCAGTTCGCTGAATTGAAGGCGTTTTTCACGTCCAACGTGCATACTAGGCAGTACTCCTTTTTGTTACGTTCACCTTCAATGGCGTTACTAGCAATTCTCACTAGCTCACCAATGGCATCGGTTGTACTCCGATGCTTACGGAAGCCGTATTGGTGGTTTGAGAGTCCTTGCCGGCTTTCAAGCTCGTTCTCTATACGATTGCAGATCAGCCTCTCCAGGATCTTGCCAGTCGTGTCCAGCATACACAATGGACGATATGCTGACGGGTCCTCTTGATGTTTCCCCGGCTTTGGAATGAGTACCAGACGCTGTGTTTTCCATCTTCGCGGAATTGTGCATTCACCAATGCATTTGTTGAATAGCTCAACGAATATATCCGGACGTGCGGCAATTAAGGTCTTTACGGCCGTGTTTGGTATGCCGTCAGGCCCAGGTGCCTTCTTCGCCTTGAGCCTCGCCGCTATTTCAAGCACTTCGCTTGTGTTGGTAAGCGCCGCGTCTTCTACCTCTGGGGTGGGGCCCATGAGAGGTATAAGTGGTGGCTGCCGTGGGAACAGTGTGGCAACGATGTGCTCCAGCTGCGTTGGGCATGTTGGCATTGGCTGTCTATTAAGTTTGCCCATAACCAATTTGTATGCGCCACCAAAGGGTTCCGCATTTGCAGCCTCGCAGAGCTCCGGAAACATGCCGATTTGCTTCGCTTGATCAGGTAGCTAAGCAGCCTTCGTTTTCCTCTGAGGGCATTTAAGTTTTGGTCGAAATGGGGTCTTCCTCTTGATCTCTGCAATCGTCTCTTTGCTGTGTGGCATTCAATTCGAGCACGCGATATTTCCTCATTCCACCAGGGGACGGGGCAGCGCCTGCTACCTCCAGTATATGCTTTCCCCATTGATGCATCACAGGCTGACTTTATGGCGTCTGCCATGTTGGCTGCGCAAGTGTTGGAGTCACCTGCCCTGCTAATTTCCTGCAAGCTGCTGAGGAACACATTTCTATTGAACGTGCTGTCTTTGTACCCCACCTGGCGCATGGGCATTCTTCTGTTTTGGGCAGTCGTGGAGTGGAACTCAGCTATAATGGCATTATGGTCGCTGTGTGTGTATCTTCCAGATACCACCCATCGAGATATCCGCGAAAGCTCAGGACTCGCAAAGGTTAGGTCTATAATGGATTCGCGCCCTGCGCTGCGAAAGGTGCTCGCATTTCCAGAGTTCAGTAGGCAGACATCCAGATGTGCCAAGGTGTCTACGAGAATCCGACCTCTTGGATTGGTCGATCTGCTTCCCCACTCTGTGGCCCATGCTTCCCTTAGATATGTGTGCATGTATGTGTCTGTACACAAAAGTGAAGTCCACCCGAGCCGATGCCATTATTACCACAAGGCAATTTATGGAAAAGGAAAACACTCCTGACACTTGCGATCCTTTAAAGTATTGGGAGGTATAATTTTAAAATAATTATGACAAACATGTTAAATAAAAATACTTTTTACAGATGACTGATGACAACGATCTAAAATTGGTTCCGCAAAAATATTTCTGTGTACAAGCCTCGTCCTGTGAGTCTGAAAGGGTGTTCAGCAAAGCTGGACAAACTGTATCTGATCGCAGAACAAGGCTTAAACCTGAAGTTGTTGATCAACTTATTTTCCTCAACAAAAATAGACACTTTAATTGATCTCAAATAAACCTCATTGTTATCGTTTGTATTGTTTTGCCTTTTTTTTTTTTTTTTTTTTAAACATCGATGTTTCACTCGATGTTTTTTTCGAAAACATCGATGGGCACGAACATCGATGTTTCTGCACCTCTATGCAACACACACACCCTGCTAAATATAGCTAGAGCAACCCTAATATCAAAAATCGATTACGGACTACATATATACGGACACGCACCAAAAAACATTTAAAAACAAGAAAGGAAGCTAGCTTCGGCAAGCCGAAGCTTATATACCCTTGCAGACATCAAATATGTCGAACAAAATATATAAAGGCTAACAGCATCGAAGCTATGACGGTTTTTGTATAATCAACAATGGTAATTTAAAATCTGAGGACTTCTTAATATATAATAGTATAACAAGAATGATCAAAATATAGAAATAATCTGAATTATCGCATTATACAATTATTGGTGGACCTGCCTAAGTTATTGATGTTTATTTCAAAAACGGATCGCATCTTCCTCTTGAAAAACTCCTTATATTTAGAAGGTATTTTGTAGAAATTATATACCTGGTTATTTTTAATTTTTCTTAAAATTACGCAATATTAACAATAGGTATCAGGTGCGCACACCTGCACATTTATTACAGTGCACAAGCGACCTAATTTACCTAAGACCCTTCTAAAAAGGGTTACCAAATGTCGTAAAATTGCATCATCGACACGTGCACTACCTGTATGTAGGGAAAAAGAAAAGGATAACCAAATTAACAGGTAAATCACCAACTTACGAGTATTTATTGACGCGTACGCCTAAGCTGCGGATTAGTCTGTGATTGACAGTTGCCGAGTTACAACTTATACAAGTGGTGCAGTATTTTTTACAGTGCGAGTTTTTTTTAAACGTTTGTGTAGAAGTGAAAAGTTGAAGTGGTTAAAACAACAAAACAAATCTTGGAAATATTTGATTTGGTAAGTCATTCGTTTGTATACAGTTTGAAGTGGAAGTTAATTCTACTAGGACTTAGCCATAACCCATTCATTAATACCACTTTTATTAATGTGGTCTAATCAAACATTCGCTATGTATTTTTTCTTCCAATTTTTTTTAACAGCCAATTCCAGAGAATGCCACGTAAATCTTCTTTGTCGCAAGAACAGCGTAGGCAAGCTGCGCTTGCTCGTAGCCGAGATCGATATGCACAAAATTCGTCTCAGATAAGGACCAGAAATGCCCAGCATATTGCCTTGACTCGCTCTACGAATATCGATGTGGTAGCAGAAATTCGAGCACGAGAAACTGCTGCCCTCGCTCTGAGAAGGCGTAGTGCACGAATTCGAGCTATTGAACGTGTACGGGACGCCGCAGCTTACGCCAATACCAGGGAAAATTTTGAAGAACGACGACGGCAGCAGGCCCTAAATACTGCCAGCCATGCAGCTCGCAGGACTATAGAGGAAAATCGTGAGCCCGAACGCGAACGGGACGCTGCAGCGCGGGCACGAACTCGAGCTATCTCCGAAAACCGTCGACGAGAGCAGTTGCGAAACACTGCCGATCATGCTACCTGGAGACTAGCAGAGGAAAACCGAGGACCCGAGCGTACACGGATGCTGCAGCGCGTGCGCGGACCCGAGCGAACTCCGAGGAACGGCAACGGGAGCAGTTGCAAAACACTGCCGATCATGCTACCTGGAGACTAGCAGAGGAAAACCGAGGACCCGAGCGTACACGGGATGCTGCAGCGCGTGCGCGGATCCGAGCGAACTCCGAGGAACGGCAACGGGAGCAGTTGCAAAACACTGCCGATCATGCTACCTGGAGACTAGCAGAGGAAAACCGAGGACCCGAGCGTACACGGGATGCTGCAGCGCGTGCGCGGACCCGAGCGAACTCCGAGGAACGGCAACGGGAGCAGTTGCGAGACACTACCGATCGTGCTACCTGGAGACTAGCAGAGGAAAACCGAGGACCCGAGCGTAGACGGATGCTGCAGCGCGTGCGCGGACCCGAGCGAACTCCGAGGAACGGCAACGGGAGCAGTTGCGGGACACTACCAATCGTGCTACCTGGAGACTAGCAGAGGAAAACCGAGGACCCGAGCGTACACGGATGCTGCAGCGCGTGCGCGGACCCGAGCGAACTCCGAGGAACGGCGACGAGAGCAGTTGCAAAACACTGCCGATCATGCTACCTGGAGACTAGCAGAGGAAAACCGAGGACCCGAGCGTAGACGGGATGCTGCAGCGCGCGCGCGGACCCGAGCGAACTCCGAGGAACGGCGACGAGAGCAGTTGCGAAACACTGCCGATCATGCTACCTGGAGAGCGGCAGAGGTTAACCGAGCACCCGAGCGTACACGGGATGCTGCAGCACATGCAAGGACACGGGCGAACTCCGAGGAACGACGACGGGAGCAGTTGCGAAATACTGCCGATCATGCTACCTGGAGAGCGGCAGAGGTTAACCGAGCACCCGAGCGTACACGGGATGCTGCAGCACACGCAAGGATGCGGGCAATTTCTGAGGAACGACAAAGAGAGCAGTCACAAAACACTGCAAGCCGCGCTGTCTGGAGAGCGAATGATGCAAATCGAGGACCGGAGCGAGAGCGGGACGCGGAAGCTCACAGGATTGCCAGGAACGACCCCATTTCTCGGGAACATCAGATACACAACAGGACATTGCAACAACGGGAAACACGTCTACAGAGGAGGCTTCGGGAGCAACGGATTCGGGAAATGGCTGAGGAACGACTCTTGACGTATAGGACCAGTTCGGAGAATCGACAGGCTGAATCTTCACGACAGTCTCAACGAAACATGGATGCTAGAGCTGGACTTTCCGCAGACGAAAGAGAGGATCAACGGGAACAACAACGCCGAAGGAGCCGAGCGTCAGCAAAGGAGCAGTATCTACAAAACATCAAATACGGACCAACTGAATGCTGCATATGCTGTGGAGGGACTTGGTTTATATCTCAGGTGAGTGCTTTGAACAAATTTACTATATCGTCTAAGTTTCCGAATATGAATGTAGGCAACGCATTTTATTTAAGTAGTAAATTTCCCAGTCCGTCCGGCAAATACAAATTTTGCAGCACATGTCGCCAGGCCGTTTCCAAAGGTAGAATACCATCTCTGTGTCTTGGTAATGGTTTTGATTTTCCAGAGATTCCCGAGTGTCTCAAAAATTTAACATGTCTTGAAGAGCGCCTCATTTCTCCCCGAATTCCCTTTATGCGCATTATATCCCTAGGATATGAAAGGCAATGCGGAATAAGAGGCGCTGTAGTTAATGTCCCAATTTCTGTACCTGATACAGTAAGTGCGCTCCCCCGCTCTTTTGATTCTACACATGTTATCCAAGTTCACTTAAAGAGAAAGTTAGAATACTCCCATAATTTCATGACGGAAACAATTCGTCCGTCGAGAGTGCTTGAAGCAGTGCGTTATTTAGTAAACACAGAGCTGTATAGAAAGCACAATATCTCATTAATTGGTGATTGGCTGAATGAAATGAGAGATAGCGAAGAAGTACCATTCATCGCAGATGAATCTGACCGAGAAGAAGTTGAACAGCTTTTGCGCCTTCAACATTCTCAACCAAACGACCAACAGGATGAAAATTTAAATCCTGGTGGTCACGAAACGCTATTAGAAAATAATAACGGGAATGATTTTCAGCGTATTGCTTTGGCTCCCGGTGAAGGCCGCCGTCCCACAAATTTAACCCTAGATGACGATGCTGAAGAACTTTCATTTCCAACAATATCTTGTGGTGAAATTTTTAAGGCCAAGACCACCTACGCAAAAAAAGCGAGGTCCCAAATTCGATATTACGATCGACGTTGTGCAGTTGTTCCTAAAGTCCTTTATATGTACAAATTTTATGAGATGCAGCGAATTCAAAACTCCATTTCCATTGCCTTACGAAAAAAATCAGGTGCGGTAACTGCTGCAAACGTAAGGGATGAATCTTTTATTGACAGACTAGTGCAGCATGACGACGGGTATCATATTTTAAAAGGTTTGCGTTCAGCTCCTGCTCATTGGGAAGCAGAAAAGAAAAAGGTCATAGCAATGATAAGACAATTTGGTTTGCCTACATTTTTATCACCCTTTCTGCTGCTGAAACAAAATGGAATGAACTTTTGATTATTCTTTCTCTTTTGTTAGATAACAAAATAATAAATGAGGAGGAAGCTGCATCATTATCCAGTACCGAAAAAGCTCGACTGATCCGATCCGACCCAGTAACTTGCTCCCGTTACTTTGACTACAGGTTCCGTCAATTATTAAAATTATTCAAAAGCTCCGAAATATTTGGGGAGTATACCCTAACACATTATTATTGGAGGATCGAGTTCCAGCACAGAGGCTCTCCACACTCTCATGGAATGTACTGGCTTTCTGGAGCGCCAAACCTCGAAGGAGCGGAAAATTCTGATGAATTAGTACGTTTTATTGATAGGTTTATTACTACCAGCGGAAACGATCCTGAATTGCAAGAAGTAATTCAATATCAGCGCCATAAGCATAGTTCATCGTGCTTAAGAGAACTGCGAGGCCAGGAATTTTGCCGCTTCAATATGCCATACCCTCCCATGCCTGAAACTCTCATCTTATATCCTTTGGAAGAAAATGAAGCCAGTCTTGACACTCATAAAGCGTTGTTTAGAAAAATTAAAAATATTTTAAAATCTTGTCCTGAAGATGAAGCAGCGACCTACAACGATTTTAATTATTTTCTTTCCCAACTTGGAAGCACATTTGAGGAGTACAAGCTTGCAGTTAGATCCAGCTTAAAAAAGCCCCAGGTATTTTTACGTCGTCAATTTTCTGATAGGTTGTTAAATGCGTATAATAAGAGTATCTTAGAATTACATAGAGCCAACATGGATATCCAATTTATCTTAGACGCTTATGCCTGTTGTAGTTACATAATTAACTACATTAACAAATCCAACCGCGGCGTGTCTCAACTGATGCGGGAAGCAATGACTGAAATGCAACACGGAAACATTTCAATTAAAAGAAAGTTGCAACACCTAGGGAGCAAATTTATAAACGCTACGGAGATATCAGCCCAAGAAGCTGCCTACAATATTTTAGGCTTACACATGTCTGAGGCTAGTGAAGGAAATATTTTTATAAACACTTGCCATCCAGATAAAAGAGTTCGCATAGTTCGATCCAACAGAGAACTAGAACAGCTTCCAGGAGACTCAACTGATATTTTTGAGCGAAATTTACTCGACCGATATGTGCAAAGGCATGAGTTATTAGAGTCAGTATGCCTTGCAGAATTTGCGGCTTGGTACAAATTTTCTAGGTCAAATACACGAGCAAATCCTTCCAACGAAGATTATGAAGAGCCGATGGACTTGGAACCAGATAACGAAAATTTGGCAGGCGAACAAAGTTACCAACTGCTGGATGGGACTGGGTTTGTAAAAAAACGTAAGCATGCCCTAATCCTCCGATGGGTCCGATTTAGTTTAAATTCTTCCCCATCCGACTATTTTCGAGAGCACGTAATGCTTTTCTTTCCCTGGAGAAATGAAGATACTGACCTCATCTCCAACGATAACGAGAGCACCTTCAGAAACAACTATGAGCTAATTAAACGCAATAAAGCGGAATACGATGTTTTTGATGATATGGAATTGGACAGAGTTCTTCAAGAGCTGCAAAATGTTGATAGACAAGAAAGTGGTCCTCTTCCTGACCAACCTGCTTCCCAATACTTAGATGAAGAGTTCAGAGCTCTGGCAGTGCCAAACGTCGGCCAAAACATAAATATGTTTCAGGATGATGATGCTGCTAACGTTGAAGAGGGCGAGCTTCAACTTATTAGACTTCCACCGTTGGTATCAGAAGACAATCTTTGCTCGCTTACCCGGTCGCTCAATTCAAAACAGCGCCAGTATTATGCCCATGTAATGCATAATGTAGCAGCAAAAAAACATTTTATGAATACGTTGGCGGAGGGGCTGGAGTAGGCAAAAGTAGATTGATTTCGACTATTTATCAGTCTATAACTTGGCGAGCAAGTAAAATTCCTGGGGCAACTGATTCTCCAAAGGTATTATTATGTGCTCCTACCGGAAAAGCTGCTTTTGGAATTGGAGGACTCACCCTTCACTCCATATTCTCCCTTCCAGTTAACCAGTCATCTGGTCCATTAAGGCCTTTAAGCAATGACTCAGTTAACACAATTCATTGTAAGTTAATGGACCTACAATTAATAATTATTGATGAAATTTCGATGGTCGGTTCCAAAATGCTTTGGTATTTGGATCAAAGACTAAGACAAATTTTTAGAAGCCAAGATTTAATATTCGGTGGCAAATCAATAATTGTGTTTGGAGATCTCAAGCAGCTTTCTCCAGTTGGGGATCGTTGGATATTCTTAGAAAATACCAACAATCCATATAACATTATCGCTGGAACTAATCTTTGGGATAATTTTAAATTTTTTGAGCTGACCGAAATAATGCGGCAACGCGACGACCACGCATTTGCGCTAGCTCTAAACAATATGTCTGAAGCCAACATGTCGGTCACAGACATAGAACTCCTTAGGCAGAGAGTAGTCCCCCCAACTGAGGTTCCCGACGATGCCATCCACCTATTTTGCTCAAATGATGAGGTGGATCGCTATAATACATTGAAACTGGCACAAATTAACACAGAAGAGTTTATTTCAACTGCAATAGATACAATTAAATCGGCAAACATGCAGCAGAGTCACAGAGAAAGAACTCTTAGAAATGCAAAAAATATGAAAACGTCGGAAACCCAGGGATTATCATATATTCTTCATCTGAAAAGAACTGCAAAATATATGGTAACCGTTAATATAGACACCAATGATGGACTGGTAAATGGTGCAACTGGCGACCTCATGCAAATAGACAGTTGTATGGTAAACGGTTCGCTTTTGGTTACAGGGCTGTGGATTAAGTTTTCTGATCCAACGGTTGGAGCTATTGCTAGATCAAAAGTGAGAGGAAATGAGCATTCAGATTGGACTCCGATAAAAAAGGTTTCACGAGTATTTCGATGTGGAACTTCAGAGCATTCTACAGTAGATCGCAAGCAATTCCCAGTTGTTCCTGCTGAGGCTATTACCATCCATAAAAGCCAAGGAGCCACCTACAGCAAAGTCGCAGTGCATCTTAAAAGAGGCATTAAGCGAGCTTCACTTTATGTAGCGTGTAGCAGGGCAACAAGCGCATCGGGTCTTTTCCTAATAGGCGACTTTGTTCCTCCAACAAGATTTGGAGCAACAAATGTCCAAACTGAACTTCAAAGTTTAAGAGAGGAAAAGACCTTGACTACGCAATACGAATTCTTGGCCAATGAAAATACTATCTCATTATATTACCACAATGTTGAGTCTCTTCGTGCCCATCGCGAAGATATATCCAACGATAAAATTATTTGTTCCGCTGACTTCTTATGTTTTGTCGAAACCTGGTCTCTTCCAAGAGAAGAGTACAGCCTTATAGATTTCAACATCATAGGAAGAATTGACAGCAATCGATTGAATAATATTGGAAAGAATGGAATAATTATTTTTGCAAAGCAGAGTATCTTCCATAGAGTGGTCCTTCTGTTTGAGACGAATAAGTTTTTGAATTCAAGGGCCACTTATCAATCGATTGCTTTTAAATATCTTGATACATCATTTATCATTGTTTATAGGAGTCCCGGATATCCTATAGCAAGATTTCGAAATGAAATTATAAATGACGTTCAAAGAGTTCGCAGTATGGAAAATAATAAAGTGGTTATATTAGGAGATTTTAACATATGCAGGTCCACACGAACTGATTCCTTAGAGGAAATTCTAAATGCTCATAACCTTGTACCAATTAATAGTAGTCCAACGACAAAGCATCAAACGCAAATAGATTGGTTTTTTGCTGATACTGGTATTTCAGAAGCTGTTGCCCTTACATATGAGACCCCATACAGTCATCATGATGGTGTTTTCTTAAAAGTGTAGCCTATAAGTAATTATGTATAAGTTAATAATTAATTTCTTGGATAACGTATTTTCTATAATTGTACAAGTATGTTAAGTTGTTATTTGTATTTATTAAGGGTTATTTAATTAAGTACCTAATTGTATAAATAAATTGTATAAAATTAAGTCTTGGTTTAAAATAATGTGCAATTTAATTTTTAAGTAGTTAAAATTTCCCCCTCGTGGATTGAGACCTTGTCGTGGTGTGGGGGCTGAGTACGTGAATTTCGAAATAAAAATTTACAGAAACTAGCAGCAATCCTTTAAAATTAAATGTTGTTTTAATTAATACATTTTACACAAATTCAAATATTGCAATTTTCCGATTTTCATTAAACTTTTTCGAAATTTAATAATCCTTAAAGAAAATCTTAAAGAAAAACCATGTTTGTATAACAAAAAACATAAAAAAAAACAGAGATGTAATAGTTTTGTTTTGTATAGATTTTTCGATCGGTCCCAAGGCAGCTATATAATATCGTTGTCCGAATTTAAAGAAATTTTTTTAAATTCAATGCTTCTTAAAAACTTTATACTCAAATAAAAATCATGGGCGTGGGATAAAAAACAACGAAGTTATCAATTAATTCCCATTAATTCAATATATATTTTTCGATCTTTCCTATGGCAGCTATAAGATATAGTTGTCCGATTTTTATGAAACTTTTTCTCAATATAAGGGTTGTTAAAAAACTTGATATTAAAAAAATCATGCTCGTGGGATAAAAAACAACGATGTTATCAATTTATTTCCATTAATTCTATATATATTTTTCGATCTCTCCTATGGCAGCTATATGATAGAGTTATCCGATTTTGTTCAAATTTTATCCGAAATTCAATAACAGTTAGAAAACGCCATCTTGAAGAATTCAAGTCGATCTGATCAAAAACAACAGAGTGAGAATTTTTTATTTCATTCTCTTGTATTGGAGCTATCCGATATAGTCGGCCGATCCGGCTCGTTCCGACTTATATACTGCGTGCAATAACTACACAACTTTTGAGAAAGTTTCAGCAAGATAGCTTCAAAACTGAGAGACTAGTTTACATAGAAACCGACAGGAGGACAGACGGACAGACGGACAGACGGACAGACAGACAGACAGACAGACGGACAGACGGACAGACGGACAGACGGACAGACGTACATACATATTTCGATTCAGATGGTGATGCTGATCAAGAATATATATACTTTATGGGGTCTGAGGTGTCTCCTTCACTGCGTTGCAAACTTCTGACTGAAATTATAATACCCTCTGCTCTGCAAGGGTATAAAAACAGAGATGTAATAGTTTTGTTTTGTATAGATTTTTCGATCGGTCCCAAGGCAGCTATATAATATCGTTGTCCGAATTTAAAGAAATTTTTTTTAAATTCAATGCTTCTTAAAAACTTTATACTCAAATAAAAATCATGGGCGTGGGATAAAAAACAACGAAGTTATCAATTAATTCCCATTAATTCAATATATATTTTTCGATCTTTCCTATGGCAGCTATAAGATATAGTTGTCCGATTTTTATGAAACTTTTTTCTCAATATAAGGGTTGTTAAAAAACTTGATATTAAAAAAATCATGCTCGTGGGATAAAAAACAACGATGTTATCAATTTATTTCCATTAATTCTATATATATTTTTCGATCTCTCCTATGGCAGCTATATGATAGAGTTATCCGATTTTGTTCAAATTTTATCCGAAATTCAATAACAGTTAGAAAACGCCATCTTGAAGAATTCAAGTCGATCTGATCAAAAACAACAGAGTGAGAATTTTTTATTTCATTCTCTTGTATTGGAGCTATCCGATATAGTCGGCCGATCCGGCTCGTTCCGACTTATATACTGCGTGCAATAACTACACAACTTTTGAGAAAGTTTCAGCAAGATAGCTTCAAAACTGAGAGACTAGTTTACATAGAAACCGACAGGAGGACAGACGGACAGACGGACAGACGGACAGACAGACAGACAGACAGACGGACAGACGGACAGACGGACAGACGGACAGACGTACATACATATTTCGATTCAGATGGTGATGCTGATCAAGAATATATATACTTTATGGGGTCTGAGGTGTCTCCTTCACTGCGTTGCAAACTTCTGACTGAAATTATAATACCCTCTGCTCTGCAAGGGTATAAAAACTAAAAACCACTTTTAACTCAGCAATCCGACTATCCTTAGGAGCTTTCCGCACAACACCTATTTATGATTTATTGTACGAAACAAACATACCAACTAGAGGTGGAGAACTACACTGTGCGACAAAATTTAACAAAATCTTTGTTTAAGTTACTTTTTGATTGTTTTCGGTTAAGGTGCATAAGTTATGCACAAAAATATTTATGCCACCTTCTAAGTGATAGGATTTCTTTTTTTATGATAAATTTTATGAAATTATTAATATGAAAATATTTAACACAAAATATAATTTGTTTTTACTTCCAATAAACTATTATTTTTTTAAAAGTGAAATTTTTTTTGATTTTTTTGGCTTTTTCAGAGGTATCCTCGCGTAACAAGTTCCATACGTAGTCGCCCAGAGTATAAAGCTGGGAGAAAAAAAATTTTTAAGCATTGTTATAAAAGCCTAACGGTATATTTGCTTAATACATTTTAATTAATAGATATTGAACTTGCATAAAACGCTTTTAACGGTGAAAAAATATTTTCCCAATATGTGATTATAAGGCTGTGAAATATGCAAAAACACGCGTTTTTGGGACATTTGAGTATGCGTAGAAGCTGATTGGCTATTGATATTAACAAATCCAAAAACTTATATTCTTATTTTGACTAGTAGAAGTGAAAAATAAAAAAAAAATCAACTTAAACATTTTTTTGTCGCACAGTGCTATCGATGGTCTACGCCATCGATAGCGCTTGATAGTTGTCATAAACTATCGACTATCGGCGATAGCAAAGAAAATCTATCGTCGATAGTTGTCGATAGTGCAGAGTACACTAAAAAAAATAATTTAATTAGTGTTTCTAATGATATTTAATTATATATAAAGTATTTATTTATAAAGTTGGTTTTCCAATCTTTATCTGAAAAGAATAAATAATTATTATTCGAATAATATGACTTTGTTTTTTTAGGCTTACCTTAACTGCTTTTTATAAATTTATATATGTTCGGCGTTTTCCTTTAATTAAATGTATACTTTTATTATTATGTATTTATTTTTGTGAAAAAGGAACGCATGTATGTACAGTGGCGAGCACATGTGGATACATGTTTGTCACTTTTGACTTTATGCTGTTATAAAATCCGTAAAAATGAATTAATCTCTTTAATTTTTGTTTTCCAGTAATCTTTATTAATATCTACTAGATATAAAAGGAACTAATATTTAAATAATAAGTTGCTTATATTTATATATTTTTTTTATTTAAAAAAAGTCAATGTATCCACTTTTCCACGTTTTGGCTTTTTTTTAGTTTTTATTCAAATTTTAATATTTGGTGCAAAGACCCTTAGCTTTAATTACCATTTTAATACGTTTGGGCATACTCTCGACCAATTTCTGCAACATTTCATTTGGAATACTTTTCCATTCCGCTTGTATCCCGGCCCAAAGTTCATGAAATCCTTTTGGTGGACTCTCATACTTTGCCAGCCGTTTCTTTAGCAGAGCCCATAGATTTTCAATGGGATTAAGATCCGGACTCTGAGCTGGCCACTGCATAAGTTTAAAACTTTGATGACCTAGCCAATTTTTCACGATTTTAGCCGTGTGTTTGGGGTCTCCATCTTGTTGAAAAGTGATTTCCTCAATGGGATAAGCACATTTTTCAATATATTCATGAAGATTGGTCTCCAATATACGAAGATAGTTCTCCTTCTTCATTAACCCATCGATTTTCACCAACGGGCCACTGTTCCACCACGTAAAGCAGCCCCACACCATCAAGCCTCCTCCTCCATGCTTCATGGTTTCCTTAACCTGATGTTTTTTTAATTTTTCGTGGGGCCGGTGACAGTAGTACTCCTTACCATCGGACTGAAAACGGTTTATTTTGGTCTCATGTGACCATATCACCTTTTTCCAGTCTTCTACCGTCCAGAACTTGTAATCCTAGAGCTGATTTCTTCTGTTTGACTGACGATGTCAAATCGATTCTGCGAAGAGCTCTGCGTGCTGTCCACTCACTTACGGTCTTGTTTATGGCAGCAGCAGCTTCCTTGGGGGTTGTCTTCTTCTTAACGGTCATGTGGTGCTCCATAGCTCTTGCATCCCTATCCGTTAGGAGGCGTGGTCGCAATTTAGGCGGCTCACGCGCGGTCACTTTGCGTCGTTTTCTGACTTGGAGAACAGTTCTGTCACAAATACCCAGTGACTTGGCAATTTCCCGAGCTGACTTGCTCTCTCTAGTCATTTCCACAATTTTATTTTCCAAGCTTAGTGAAATTTTTCTCATTTTTGCGAAATTAGGGAAATATCGTACTATTTGCACAAAAGATGATGATATACGGCAAGTTCACTCAATTTCAATAGTTTAACAGTGTTTAAGACAATTTAACATGTTCATAACATTTGAATTTTTGGGAATCCCCCATTTATAAAAAGTTAAAAGTTAGTAATGGATACATTGACTTGTTTTAAATAAAAAAATATATAAATATAAGCAACATATTATTTAAATATTATTTCCTTTTATATCTAGTAGATATTAATAAAGATTACTGGAAAACAAAAATTAAAGAGATTAATTCATTTTTACGGATTTTACAACAGCTTGAAGTCAGAAGTGACAAACATGTATGTATCCACATGTGCTTGCCACTGTATATATGCGTATGTATTTCACAATAAACCGTTATAGCAGTAATGGCATCTCACGTAGCACTTTTGTTATTGTCACATAAAAATTTGGCTTTTAACTTTATAATACAAAATTAGAATATAACAACAAAATAACAATATCTTACCTATTTGAAGAAAACGATCCATTATGTTTTTAATAACAATTTATAAAACTCTGTAACAAATTCGCGCAATTTCCTTTCCTTTACACTTTCAACTTAGACATGAGAAAACCAAAATATCGACAACAATGGACGATAGCGATTGACCACTATCGAGAGTGCGCGCAGCTATCGATTGCGTATCGATAGTGGCAAACCATCGATAGTCCCGATATTGCCATTAATAGTTCACCACCTCTAATACCAACCATTGAACAAAAACGCGACCACCTAACAACAAAAATATTTATGTAAATCACTTGTCGAATCGAAAAATACCCCCTTTCACAAATTCATAAAGCCTAAAAACAACAAGACAAAATTGACTTCAACAATCCAATGAACAATAAGCAATGCCAAATACATAACTTACCATACAAACCAAATCGAACGAACAAAATAAAACCAACCTGGCAACTTCCCAATAATGCAATTAATTTAAAATTATACAATTATAGCAAACAAAATACACCATCGGAATTATTTATTTATTTATTATTAAAGATAGAGGAGTTTACAAATCTAGACTAACTTAGATGGTAAAGCGCTGGCAGCAAGTCCTTCGACTTTTAAGGTTAATGATATTTAACTCTATTAGTTTAATTACATATTGTTCGTTGCATTTAGGCTACTTAGTTGTAATATGTAAAAATCATATGTAAAAATCAGCCAGATCGGGCAACTACAGTAGAATCCGCTAATAGCGACTTTCAAGGGACCGACGATTTTTCGTCGTTATACCCGGAAGACGCACTAAGCAGAAGGATTTAAGTGTATAAGTCCGTCTGGGGACCAATCAAGCCATCGAGTTTTCGTCGCAATACCCGGACGGACACTATAAGCGGAGTCGTTATAACAGGATTCTACTGTATATCATATAGCTGCCATATGAACAATCGGTCTGATATTCAGTTTTTATATGAAAAACTATTGTTTTTTATTTTAATGCAAAAATAATTTGGAAATTTTCGTATATAACTTGGGAAACTTCAGTAAAAATCTGGATACTATAGGTTATAGCTGCCATAGGAACAATCAGTGTAAAACGAGTTTTCGCCGGGATAAATAATAATGACAGAAATTATAAATGTAATTTACAAAAACGAACATAAAATAAATACATTTTTTTAATTTATATACTTACCCTTTAATATTTACATATATGTGTAGTAATAATTCGACAAATGAATGTTTCAAAAAAATCATATTTTACATAGTTTCGTCCAGTAAATCAATAGCTGATTTAAGAAGCTTGGATTTTGATTTGCATTGAAGTTTTCTTTGGCCCGCAATAAAAGGATCAGAACATAAAAGTAATCTGTTCAATAAATCGGTATTCGTCAGGACCCTTGACATTTTCCGCGTATGGTTTAGCCTAAATAATTTAACGTCTTTATTTTTTGCCTCTGCAGCATCCTCAGAAAGCTCTCCAATTGAGACTAAACAATTTTTAATTATGGCAGGACCATGTAATAATACTTTATGAAGGTAGTACCACGGATATTTAATGATAAGTAGTTTTGCTGTTTCTAATGCATACTCTCCGAATTTTGCAGAATTTATATTGTAGTCTGATGAAATGGCTTGCAAAATAGTTGAGCTTCTTATTACAGTCGAGTCCCGATAATTCGAAATGGCAAGGGGATCTTTTTTTTTACGAATTAGACGGGAATTCGATTTATCGAGATTTCTATTTAACGGGGCTCAAAAATGAAAAATTCGAATAAACGGGGTTTTTACATTTCTCATCATGTTTACATATCTTTAATAAAATTAAACAAACATAATTTAACATTCATTTGTACAATAACATAATATTATAATAATTGCAATGGGAACATTACTTTGACGGCATTGTGTAAGCCACAAAAGTAGACACTTTTCTATATTCGGGTATTCAGCATGTTTCTGTCGTTTCAGTTTACTACTAGGGGATGCTTGCATTATAAACTCTTTTTTTCTGTAGAATTGATGTTATTGTTGATGGAGCGACATCGAATTGTTTTGCCACCTCAATTTTTTTTGTTCCATTGTCAATCGCTAAAATAATATTTTGTTTTTGCGCGTTTGATAACGACTTATGCGTACGTTTTTGTGACATTTTTACAGAACGCTGTTACTCTCCGTAAAAAATCAGCAAACTAAACGAAAACAGCGAGAGAAACACAAAATTTATAATGCATAGGCGACATAAAGGCGGAACAGCTGTCTGCAAAATCTAACGGTGCTTTAACTGAAAAAGTTTCGCATCGCATTACGATTTATAAGAGGTTACGAAACAAAATTACGATTTATAAGAGGTTCAATATTCTTTGCTTTGCGCAAAATACTACGAATTAACGAGGGGACCAAAATGTATGGAATTTTTACGAATTAACGAGTTTTTTCAAGGGGACAGAATTTTTTACGAATTATCGCGATTTTCGATTTAGCGGGGTACGAACCCTGCAGTTCTGGCTGTCACCTGGTGTCTCGTGGCATTCAAGCAATCAATGTGTAGGAAAGGAAAAGGGATATTCCTAAGTTTCCCTCTCTTTCTCACTCTTATAATACGATTTCGTTGCTTGCACCCGACGGCGACCCGACTCCAAATTTGTCTTCTATTCTTTCGTTTTTCTAATTGCACTGTTGTCATTCTCCGTTAGAAACAAAAAATTGGTTTTCGGTGGAAAATATGGCTGAGGGGCGCTCGACTTATGTATACTCTTTTGATGCTAAAGTTCTTCATATATTAGGTATAATATATATATATAATCATATATATTAAATATATTTTATAAACATTATTTAATTTATTGAACCAAGATAACCATAACACAACATTGATTGCAAATATAGATATAATATAACTCGCGTGTCATATATGGTCGGTTATACCCAAAAAAGAAGGGTATACTAAAAGGGTGAAAAATAATATTGAACTGCTCATTCTTTTGCGTTGTGCGTTGACAATTAGTTGTGAAATTACTTAATTTGTGCAATGGGCAGCGGAATCGTTTAAAAATCATGTAAGTGTCGTTAAGATTACAAAAATATTATGTATTTTACTACAAACTTATTTAAATCTTTTTAGGATTCAGCCTGTGTGTACGAAAAATTCGTTTGAAAGGTAAATTTGCTTTAAATTAAAAAAAGTAATACATATATAATATGTAATAATAAAAATATTTTTTGTACCATAGATGGACGCAAAACAGCCGTTGTCCTGTAAATATTCCACATAAATGGTAAACAAAAACTTTCTAATTTCATATTATTTATGTACTTATCTCTTATGTTACAAAATAAGATTTATTAATAAAAAAAAAAAAATAATATATATATATTGTTTTTCATATGAATTTGGGGATGACATTTCAGACATTGGCATAGATGATTTCACTAAGGGTACCCTCGCAAAAGCCATCGATGACAACATCGCCTCTACGCCATCTACGATATCATCGATGTCTTATACGAATTTTCTGCATACAAAATTCGTATAAGCCATCGATGCCTCGCTCGATGACTCGGACAAAATGGTCATCGAGAGCGACATGCATGTCAAATCCTAGAATGCCATACAAAACTTTATATGAAGTGACATCAGTGCGACACCAGGTGCTACGGACACTGGCATCGGTGGGTCGTCGTCCATGTCATCGACGACAAGCCACTTTTGGAACTGCAGGGCATGCAGACGTCTAGTATGTATTTGATGACTGCAAGGGTATATCATAAGCTTCTTTTCTTGTTTAAAAATAATATAGTAAAATCTCAGATGTTGAATATTAAAGTAAATTCCTCGTGATTTTTTGTTAATAGTAAAAATACCTGACCTCAATATAAATTTATACAAAATCATTGTAAATTAATGATAACTATAAAAGTTCCAGATTTTAACTTATAATTGTTAAAGTTGCGCTTTAGGGGCTTTTGCTAAAAATGGGCTAGGAAATTTATTCTTTTTTAAAAATGCTACCTTGTTATTTGTTAAAATAGCTGCGAGACAACCTGTTTTTAGAACATTGCCATGTTTTTCAAGCGAAAAACTTTACCGGAAAGAATTTATTGTCTTCTCAGATGTTTTTACTATGTTATTATACTCTTGCAGAGCAAAGGGTATTATAATTTCAGTCAGAAGTTTGCAACGCAGTGAAGGAGACACCTCAGACCCCATAAAGTATATATATTCTTGATCAGCATCACCTTCTGAATCGAAATACAGGGTTGCCCATATTCGACGGACCCATGTTTTTTTTTTTTTTAAATCAAAGAAAAAAATAAAAATTTGGCGGTTGGCAATCTTAATCATTTAATTTGTTCCAAGTATGTATGTAGATTTGTTTACATCAATTTTTGAATATGATATCTTTCAAATGGCCGCCTCTGGCGTTGATGGCGTATTGTGCCCTTTATGCAGCAGAAGAATTTTTCTTCTATTTTTAATGATTTTTTGATAATGACTAGAACTACGCATTTCAGCCATATTTTTCTCTTTTCCATACAAATTTTTTCCGACATTGTCACCTTCGAAAAATCATAAAAAATAGAAGAAAAATTATTTTTGAAAAATTCTTTTTGCAGTTCCTATTATTTTTGTTTAAAGAAACTTTTTGCATCCAAAAATTTTAGTTTTGAAGCCGAGGGAAAAAGTTTTTTTTTTACTTTTTTTTAATTTCCCTGTTCAATAAATATCGAATGAGTTGAGAAAAGTATGGTATCATTCAAACGGCATTTGAATTACCTTTCCATTGAAACCAAAAGTTAAAAGAAGCAAGTTCAGGTTTCGAGTATATTTCACTTTTATTTTGACAAAATACTTATGGCCACCATTGTAGAGTTCTATAACACTGTGCGACAAAATTTAACAAAATCTTTGTTTAAGTTACTTTTTTGATTGTTTTCGGTTAAGGTGCATAAGTTATGCACAAAAATATTTATGCAACCTTCTAAGTGATAGGAATTCTTTTTTTATGATAAATTTTATGAAATTATTATTATGAAAATATTTAACACAAAATATTATTTTTTTTTTTACTTCCAATAAACTATTATTTTTTTTAAAAGTGAAATTTTTTTCTGATTTTTTGGCTTTTCCAGAGGTATCCTCGCGTAACAAGTTCCATACGTAGTCGCCCAGAGTATAGAGCTGGGAGAAAAAATTTTTCAAGCATTGTGATAAAAGCCTAACGGTATATTTGCTTAATATATTTTAATTAATAGATATTGAACTTGCTAACGCTTATAACGGTGAAAAAATATTTTCCCAATATGTGATTATAAGGCTGTGAAATATGCAAAAATACGCGTTTTTGGGACATTTGAGTGTGCGTAGAAGCTGATTGGCTATTGATATTAACAAATCCACAAACTTATATTCTTATTTTGATTAGTAGAAGTGAAAAATAAGAAAAAATCAACTTAAACATTTTTTTGTCGCACAGTGTAATTACTCTTGAATTACATATTAAATTTTATCAAAATCGGACAAATATATCATATAGCTGCCATACGAGCAATAGTCGAAAATATGGAAAATGAATAGAAAAATAGTAATAGTTTCGATGTTGTTTAGCCCTTATAGATTTTGATCGACATATTTGATGACTGCAAGGGTATATAAGCTTCGGCTTGCCGAAGCTAGCTTCCTTTCTTGTTTTACTTAGTGTTGGAATATGATATCAAAACCAACATCACAAATGTGGTCACACTGCCTAATCCTTTTCTTTATGAATAGTTATCGATATTTCTGTCCTACTTCTCTCTCTTCGTTCTGATCGCTTGAACTGGCTGGTTGTGTGCGCATTAAAATAAATGAATATAAAATCAAAGTCAGTGCCGGATTAGCCATATAGCAGGAGTAGCAAATGCTACGGGCCCCGCGCATTGGGGGGGCCCCGCGCGGCCGCGCTCCAACTCCTACCTATCTGATCGTAAAAAAAACAAAAATTTAGATAGGAACCTAAAAATAATTTGCATGACTTAAGCGTGAAGCGCTTAGGCTACGCTTTACTCCCATCTGAAAATATGAAACTCGATTTCGTCACGTTATATTTTATCTGAAATAATACCACATTTCTACCCTTCAAGCGGCCAGATTTTCATTTTTTTATATAGGTATACATTTATTATTTTTTTTTTTTTTTCGAGGGCATCCGCCAGTTAGATAGAGGCACCTTCCCAATTAAGGGTTCGGACATTCCAGGTGCATATCCTTAAATCATAGTCCATTTTCGTTTTGCGGTGGTCGTCAACATAAGGGGGTATCCTATCCGAGGCTTTCGCTTTGGTCTTCACTGGGCTTCTTTTTTTGCGAGGCGGGTTCCAAACCCCGCGCTCAACCGTTTAACGTCCGGGTGACATCGCTGCACACATTAGCTCACTATCTAGCGGATGCTAAGATAGCTACCCAGGAGGTGCCACGAGGAGGCTGTGTGTCAACTTGCAATCATTCGAAAACAGAGATCGCACTGGCGGCCACCAAGTTGACCGCGATCAGAAAACTTTACTCTGTACGACTGAAAGCCATCCCATCCCATCATCTTGTGTTAGTCATGTTTAAATGTCCTACACCGTTTTTGATGAATTCAAAAAAAAGGCTACCCAGCTAAAGAATAATTCTACATTTCTGAAGAAAGCTTGCAGCTTTAATACGTTTTCGAGAATATACACAAATTTTGCGATGACATTTCCTAAAAAGGTTTTAAGTTAGTTAAATATCATTTTATAAAATTCAATTTTGTGTACGATATATTGTACAGAGGAAGGGGGGTTTTGTAATTACCTGCCATTTCCCAAAAGTTGCAATTTCTTTGGTCATTAGTTTCGCTCACATCTTCAGAATCGGAAAAGTCGCTCACATCTTCATAATCGGTTACGTCGCTCAACTGAAAGGGAGGCAAAGGGAGATTATGAGGATAAGCATAGTCCTGACAACCGTTATGTTCGACCACGTACCAGTGCAGGTTCCGGATCCTGTAAAACAGGCCTCATGAATTCCATGTCCTCCAAGTACGGCCAGTGGGTGAAACTTTTCATAAGTTCACGGCGGTAATACACCCGTAGGTCCTTCCACTTATGCTTGCACTTTGTCATCGGGAGTTGCATCGATGTGACTATTTCGGACCATGCCAGTTTGCGCAGATAATGCCGATCGGGAGTCTCGGGGTCCCATATCTCTGGGTAGGCGGCGACCATCCGTATAAGGCGCCGCGTGTTCTCTGGATTCCATGACCAATTCATTTTTCTTCTCTGGAAAAACAAAAAGGTTTGGGTTTGAGTGCTGCGCGAAAGTCCATACAGTTTTTTACATTTTTGAAGTGAAAACTTCTTTAGCGGCGCTGAGCACTTTTTTGTATGGGTAAAAACTTTCAAACTCGCGTCAGAGTCCCGTTATGCCGATCGAAAAAGCGTAAGATCGTGGGAAAGGGAGAGGAACTAGTATCTCCCACTCTTTCTACCGCGCCTGAGTCATGGTACAATTATACAAGGCTCGTCGGCTCGTCAGTCCTTTATCGACACTACAATTAGAGCGAGAGAAAGAGTGTTTTCCTACGAAAACCCGAGCGTTCGGGTCGATAGGGGAGTAAACCCGAACAATTCTGTAGCCGTCGAGACCACTTTGCAGGGGCGCTCAGAGGTAGTCTGGGGCCCGGGCTAAAAATTAAATTTTGGGAGATTGTCAATCCTTACATATCATCATATATATCATATATCATATCGCGCGGGGCCCCCATAAGCCCGGGCCCGGGGCAAATTGCCCCCGTTCCCCCCTCCGTGCGCCCCTGCTATCTTGTATAGTTGTACCATGACCGTGCCTGAGTCATGGTATAATAACTACAAGGTAGTCCCGACGCCGGCGTCAGTCCCCTATTGCGCACTACAATGAGTGCGAGTGAAAGAGTGTTTTTCTGTAAGTAAGAAACAGAACAAGAAAGGAAGCTAGCTTCGGCAAGCCGAAGCTTATATACCCTTGCAGTCATATTTGATGAATGCTCATCAAATGCATAAGGGCTAAACAACATCGAAACTATGACAATTTTTCTATTCATTTTCCATATTTTCGACTATTGTTCATATGGCAGCTATATGATATAGTTGTCCGATTTTGATGAAATTTAATACGTAATTCAAGAGTAGTTAGAAAACTCTATATTCCAGCAGAAAAAAAAACCTTAGGCCAACAGTGAAACACGGCGGAGGAAGTGTTATGGTTTGGGGCTGCATTTCCACAAAAGGAGTGGGGAAATTAGTGTTTATCGATGGCATAATGGACCAGTATCAATATTTAAAAATTTTAAAAGAAAATTTGAAGCAGTCGGCGGAGAAAATGGGCATTGAAAATACATTTAAGTTATATCAGGACAATGACCCAAAGCACAAGGCGCATAAAGTGAGGTCCTGGTTGCTGTACCACTGCCCAAAGGTCTTGGAAACGCCGCCCCAATCACCTGATCTCAACCCAATTGAGAATTTGTGGAGTGAGTTGGACCGCCGTGTCCACCAAACGCCGATATCATCCATAGCGGAATTAAAAAAACGGCTTCAAGAAGAGTGGGGGAAAATTGGCGGGGATTACACAAAAAAAATAATTCAAAATATGCCAAAACGCTTGAGTGATACCATTAAAAATAATGGGTATCACACAAAGTATTAGAATAAATTTAGTTTTTATATAAAATAGTTTTTTTCTTAGTTCTATAAGGAAAAACCGAATATTAATGTAACCTGAATTTCGAGTTGTTTTTTTGTTTTTGTTTAATTTTATTTTTAATTTTTATTATTTTTGTTTTATATGTATATCTATGAATAGATAATAAAAAAAGCTTTTGTTTTCCATTTAAAATTTTTTTTTTAAGTCTTTTTTTAATCGTTTTCTTTGCATTTGAAATTGAGAAAAATAAAAACCGAATATTAATGTGATACACTGTATGTAGATTTGTTTACATCAATTTTTGAATATGATATCTTTCAAATGGCCGCCTCTGGCGTTGATGGCGTATTGTGCCCTTTATGCAGCAGAAGAATTTTTCTTCTATTTTTAATGATTTTTTGATAATGACTAGAAATACGCATTTCAGCCATATTTTTCTCTTTTCCATACAAATTTTTTCCGACATTGTCACCTTCGAAAAATCATAAAAAATAGAAGAAAAATTATTTTTGAAAAATTCTTTTTGCAGTTCCTATTATTTTTGTTTAAAGAAACTTTTTGCATCCAAAAATTTTAGTTTTGAAGCCGAGGGAAAAAGTTTTTTTTTTTTTTTTAATTGCCCTGTTCAATAAATATCGAATGAGTTGAGAAAAGTATGGTATCATTCAAACGGCATTTGAATTACCTTTCCATTGAAACCAAAAGTTAAAAGAAGCAAGTTCAGGTTTCGAGTATATTTCACTTTTATTTTGACAAAATACTTATGGCCACCATTGTAGAGTTCTATAACACTGTGCGACAAAATTTAACAAAATCTTTGTTTAAGTTACTTTTTTGATTGTTTTCGGTTAAGGTGCATAAGTTATGCACAAAAATATTTATGCAACCTTCTAAGTGATAGGAATTCTTTTTTTATGATAAATTTTATGAAATTATTATTATGAAAATATTTAACACAAAATATTATTTTTTTTTTACTTCCAATAAACTATTATTTTTTTTAAAAGTGAAATTTTTTTCTGATTTTTTGGCTTTTTCAGAGGTATCCTCGCGTAACAAGTTCCATACGTAGTCGCCCAGAGTATAGAGCTGGGAGAAAAAATTTTTCAAGCATTGTGATAAAAGCCTAACGGTATATTTGCTTAATATATTTTAATTAATAGATATTGAACTTGCTAACGCTTATAACGGTGAAAAAATATTTTCCCAATATGTGATTATAAGGCTGTGAAATATGCAAAAATACGCGTTTTTGGGACATTTGAGTGTGCGTAGAAGCTGATTGGCTATTGATATTAACAAATCCACAAACTTATATTCTTATTTTGATTAGTAGAAGTGAAAAATAAGAAAAAATCAACTTAAACATTTTTTTGTCGCACAGTGTAATTACTCTTGAATTACATATTAAATTTTATCAAAATCGGACAGCTGCCATACGAGCAATAGTCGAAAATATGGAAAATGAATAGAAAAATAGTAATAGTTTCGATGTTGTTTAGCCCTTATAGATTTTGATCGACATATTTGATGACTGCAAGGGTATATAAGCTTCGGCTTGCCGAAGCTAGCTTCCTTTCTTGTTTTACTTAGTGTTGGAATATGATATCAAAACCAACATCACAAATGTGGTCACACTGCCTAATCCTTTTCTTTATGAATAGTTATCGATATTTCTGTCCTACTTCTCTCTCTTCGTTCTGATCGCTTGAACTGGCTGGTTGTGTGCGCATTAAAAATAAATGAATATAAAATCAAAGTCAGTGCCGGATTAGCCATATAGCAGGAGTAGCAAATGCTACGGGCCCCGCGCATTGGGGGGGGCCCCGCGCGGCCGCGCTCCAACTCCTACCTATCTGATCGTAAAAAAAACAAAAATTTAGATAGGAACCTAAAAATAATTTGCATGACTTAAGCGTGAAGCGCTTAGGCTACGCTTTACTCCCATCTGAAAATATGAAACTCGATTTCGTCACGTTATATTTTATCTGAAATAATACCACATTTCTACCCTTCAAGCGGCCAGATTTTCATTTTTTTATATAGGTATACATTTATTATTATTTTTTTTTTTTTCGAGGGCATCCGCCAGTTAGATAGAGGCACCTTCCCAATTAAGGGTTCGGACATTCCAGGTGCATATCCTTAAATCATAGTCCATTTTCGTTTTGCGGTGGTCGTCAACATAAGGGGGTATCCTATCCGAGGCTTTCGCTTTGGTCTTCACTGGGCTTTTTTTTTTGCGAGGCGGGTTCCAAACCCCGCGCTCAACCGTTTAACGTCCGGGTGACATCGCTGCACACATTAGCTCACTATCTAGCGGATGCTAAGATAGCTACCCAGGAGGTGCCACGAGGAGGCTGTGTGTCAACTTGCAATCATTCGAAAACAGAGATCGCACTGGCGGCCACCAAGTTGACCGCGATCAGAAAACTTTACTCTGTACGACTGAAAGCCATCCCATCCCATCATCTTGTGTTAGTCATGTTTAAATGTCCTACACCGTTTTTGATGAATTCAAAAAAAAGGCTACCCAGCTAAAGAATAATTCTACATTTCTGAAGAAAGCTTGCAGCTTTAATACGTTTTCGAGAATATACACAAATTTTGCGATGACATTTCCTAAAAAGGTTTTAAGTTAGTTAAATATCATTTTATAAAATTCAATTTTGTGTACGATATATTGTACAGAGGAAGGGGGTTTTGTAATTACCTGCCATTTCCCAAAAGTTGCAATTTCTTTGGTCATTAGTTTCGCTCACATCTTCAGAATCGGGAAAGTCGCTCACATCTTCATAATCGGTTACGTCGCTCAACTGAAAGGGAGGCAAAGGGAGATTATGAGGATAAGCATAGTCCTGACAACCGTTATGTTCGACCACGTACCAGTGCAGGTTCCGGATCCTGTAAAACAGGCCTCATGAATTCCATGTCCTCCAAGTACGGCCAGTGGGTGAAACTTTTCATAAGTTCACGGCGGTAATACACCCGGAGGTCCTTCCACTTATGCTTGCACTTTGTCATCGGGAGTTGCATCGATGTGACTATTTCGGACCATGCCAGTTTGCGCAGATAATGCCGATCGGGAGTCTCGGGGTCCCATATCTCTGGGTAGGCGGCGACCATCCGTATAAGGCGCCGCGTGTTCTCTGGATTCCATGACCAATTCATTTTTCTTCTCTGGAAAAACAAAAAGGTTTGGGTTTGAGTGCTGCGCGAAAGTCCATACAGTTTTTTACATTTTTGAAGTGAACACTTCTTTAGCGGCGCTGAGCACTTTTTTGTATGGGTAAAAACTTTCAAACTCGCGTCAGAGTCCCGTTATGCCGATCGAAAAAGCGTAAGATCGTGGGAAAGGGAGAGGAACTAGTATCTCCCACTCTTTCTACCGCGCCTGAGTCATGGTACAATTATACAAGGCTCGTCGGCTCGTCAGTCCTTTATCGACACTACAATTAGAGCGAGAGAAAGAGTGTTTTCCTACGAAAACCCGAGCGTTCGGGTCGATAGGGGAGTAAACCCGAACAATTCTGTAGCCGTCGAGACCACCTTGCAGGGGCGCTCAGAGGTAGTCTGGGGCCCGGGCTAAAAATTAAATTTTGGGAGATTGTCAATCCTTACATATCATCATATATATCATATATCATATCGCGCGGGGCCCCCATAAGCCCGGGCCCGGGGCAAATTGCCCCCGTTCCCCCCTCCGTGCGCCCCTGCTATCTTGTATAGTTGTACCATGACCGTGCCTGAGTCATGGTATAATAACTACAAGGTAGTCCCGACGCCGGCGTCAGTCCCCTATTGCGCACTACAATGAGTGCGAGTGAAAGAGTGTTTTTCTGTAAGTAAGAAACAGAACAAGAAAGGAAGCTAGCTTCGGCAAGCCGAAGCTTATATACCCTTGCAGTCATATTTGATGAATGCTCATCAAATGCATAAGGGCTAAACAACATCGAAACTATGACAATTTTTCTATTCATTTTCCATATTTTCGACTATTGTTCATATGGCAGCTATATGATATAGTTGTCCGATTTTGATGAAATTTAATACGTAATTCAAGAGTAGTTAGAAAACTCTATATTCCAGCAGAAAAAAAACCTTAGGCCAACAGTGAAACACGGCGGAGGAAGTGTTATGGTTTGGGGCTGCATTTCCACAAAAGGAGTGGGGAAATTAGTGTTTATCGATGGCATAATGGACCAGTATCAATATTTAAAAATTTTAAAAGAAAATTTGAAGCAGTCGGCGGAGAAAATGGGCATTGAAAATACATTTAAGTTATATCAGGACAATGACCCAAAGCACAAGGCGCATAAAGTGAGGTCCTGGTTGCTGTACCACTGCCCAAAGGTCTTGGAAACGCCGCCCCAATCACCTGATCTCAACCCAATTGAGAATTTGTGGAGTGAGTTGGACCGCCGTGTCCACCAAACGCCGATATCATCCATAGCGGAATTAAAAAAACGGCTTCAAGAAGAGTGGGGGAAAATTGGCGGGGATTACACAAAAAAAATAATTCAAAATATGCCAAAACGCTTGAGTGATACCATTAAAAATAATGGGTATCACACAAAGTATTAGAATAAATTTAGTTTTTATATAAAATAGTTTTTTTCTTAGTTCTATAAGGAAAAACCGAATATTAATGTAACCTGAATTTCGAGTTGTTTTTTTGTTTTTGTTTAATTTTATTTTTAATTTTTATTATTTTTGTTTTATATGTATATCTATGAATAGATAATAAAAAAAGCTTTCGTTTTCCATTTAAAATTTTTTTTTTTAAGTCTTTTTTTAATCGTTTTCTTTGCATTTGAAATTGAGAAAAATAAAAACCGAATATTAATGTGATACACTGTATGTAGATTTGTTTACATCAATTTTTGAATATGATATCTTTCAAATGGCCGCCTCTGGCGTTGATGGCGTATTGTGCCCTTTATGCAGCAGAAGAATTTTTCTTCTATTTTTAATGATTTTTTGATAATGACTAGAAATACGCATTTCAGCCATATTTTTCTCTTTTCCATACAAATTTTTTCCGACATTGTCACCTTCGAAAAATCATAAAAAATAGAAGAAAAATTATTTTTGAAAAATTCTTTTTGCAGTTCCTATTATTTTTGTTTAAAGAAACTTTTTGCATCCAAAAATTTTAGTTTTGAAGCCGAGGGAAAAAGTTTTTTTTACTTTTTTTTTTTAATTGCCCTGTTCAATAAATATCGAATGAGTTGAGAAAAGTATGGTATCATTCAAACGGCATTTGAATTACCTTTCCATTGATACCAAAAGTTAAAAGAAGTAAGTTCAGGTTTCGAGTATATTTCACTTTTATTTTGACAAAATACTTATGGCCACCATTGTAGAGTTCTATAACACTGTGCGACAAAATTTAACAAAATCTTTGTTTAAGTTACTTTTTTGATTGTTTTCGGTTAAGGTGCATAAGTTATGCACAAAAATATTTATGCAACCTTCTAAGTGATAGGAATTCTTTTTTTATGATAAATTTTATGAAATTATTATTATGAAAATATTTAACACAAAATATTATTTTTTTTTTACTTCCAATAAACTATTATTTTTTTTAAAAGTGAAATTTTTTTCTGATTTTTTTGGCTTTTTCAGAGGTATCCTCGCGTAACAAGTTCCATACGTAGTCGCCCAGAGTATAGAGCTGGGAGAAAAAATTTTTCAAGCATTGTGATAAAAGCCTAACGGTATATTTGCTTAATATATTTTAATTAATAGATATTGAACTTGCTAACGCTTATAACGGTGAAAAAATATTTTCCCAATATGTGATTATAAGGCTGTGAAATATGCAAAAATACGCGTTTTTGGGACATTTGAGTGTGCGTAGAAGCTGATTGGCTATTGATATTAACAAATCCACAAACTTATATTCTTATTTTGATTAGTAGAAGTGAAAAATAAGAAAAAATCAACTTAAACATTTTTTTGTCGCACAGTGTAATTACTCTTGAATTACATATTAAATTTTATCAAAATCGGACAAATATATCATATAGCTGCCATACGAGCAATAGTCGAAAATATGGAAAATGAATAGAAAAATAGTAATAGTTTCGATGTTTAGCCCTTATAGATTTTGATCGACATATTTGATGACTGCAAGGGTATATAAGCTTCGGCTTGCCGAAGCTAGCTTCCTTTCTTGTTTTACTTAGTGTTGGAATATGATATCAAAACCAACATCACAAATGTGGTCACACTGCCTAATCCTTTTCTTTATGAATAGTTATCGATATTTCTGTCCTACTTCTCTCTCTTCGTTCTGATCGCTTGAACTGGCTGGTTGTGTGCGCATTAAAATAAATGAATATAAAATCAAAGTCAGTGCCGGATTAGCCATATAGCAGGAGTAGCAAATGCTACGGGCCCCGCGCATTGGGGGGCCCCGCGCGGCCGCGCTCCAACTCCTACCTATCTGATCGTAAAAAAAACAAAAATTTAGATAGGAACCTAAAAATAATTTGCATGACTTAAGCGTGAAGCGCTTAGGCTACGCTTTACTCCCATCTGAAAATATGAAACTCGATTTCGTCACGTTATATTTTATCTGAAATAATACCACATTTCTACCCTTCAAGCGGCCAGATTTTCATTTTTTTATATAGGTATACATTTATTTTTTTTTTTTTTTTTTCGAGGGCATCCGCCAGTTAGATAGAGGCACCTTCCCAATTAAGGGTTCGGACATTCCAGGTGCATATCCTTAAATCATAGTCCATTTTCGTTTTGCGGTGGTCGTCAACATAAGGGGGTATCCTATCCGAGGCTTTCGCTTTGGTCTTCACTGGGCTTTTTTTTTTGCGAGGCGGGTTCCAAACCCCGCGCTCAACCGTTTAACGTCCGGGTGACATCGCTGCACACATTAGCTCACTATCTAGCGGATGCTAAGATAGCTACCCAGGAGGTGCCACGAGGAGGCTGTGTGTCAACTTGCAATCATTCGAAAACAGAGATCGCACTGGCGGCCACCAAGTTGACCGCGATCAGAAAACTTTACTCTGTACGACTGAAAGCCATCCCATCCCATCATCTTGTGTTAGTCATGTTTAAATGTCCTACACCGTTTTTGATGAATTCAAAAAAAAGGCTACCCAGCTAAAGAATAATTCTACATTTCTGAAGAAAGCTTGCAGCTTTAATACGTTTTCGAGAATATACACAAATTTTGCGATGACATTTCCTAAAAAGGTTTTAAGTTAGTTAAATATCATTTTATAAAATTCAATTTTGTGTACGATATATTGTACAGAGGAAGGGGGTTTTGTAATTACCTGCCATTTCCCAAAAGTTGCAATTTCTTTGGTCATTAGTTTCGCTCACATCTTCAGAATCGGAAAAGTCGCTCACATCTTCATAATCGGTTACGTCGCTCAACTGAAAGGGAGGCAAAGGGAGATTATGAGGATAAGCATAGTCCTGACAACCGTTATGTTCGACCACGTACCAGTGCAGGTTCCGGATCCTGTAAAACAGGCCTCATGAATTCCATGTCCTCCAAGTACGGCCAGTGGGTGAAACTTTTCATAAGTTCACGGCGGTAATACACCCGGAGGTCCTTCCACTTATGCTTGCACTTTGTCATCGGGAGTTGCATCGATGTGACTATTTCGGACCATGCCAGTTTGCGCAGATAATGCCGATCGGGAGTCTCGGGGTCCCATATCTCTGGGTAGGCGGCGACCATCCGTATAAGGCGCCGCGTGTTCTCTGGATTCCATGACCAATTCATTTTTCTTCTCTGGAAAAACAAAAAGGTTTGGGTTTGAGTGCTGCGCGAAAGTCCATACAGTTTTTTACATTTTTGAAGTGAACACTTCTTTAGCGGCGCTGAGCACTTTTTTGTATGGGTAAAAACTTTCAAACTCGCGTCAGAGTCCCGTTATGCCGATCGAAAAAGCGTAAGATCGTGGGAAAGGGAGAGGAACTAGTATCTCCCACTCTTTCTACCGCGCCTGAGTCATGGTACAATTATACAAGGCTCGTCGGCTCGTCAGTCCTTTATCGACACTATAATTAGAGCGAGAGAAAGAGTGTTTTCCTACGAAAACCCGAGCGTTCGGGTCGATAGGGGAGTAAACCCGAACAATTCTGTAGCCGTCGAGACCACCTTGCAGGGGCGCTCAGAGGTAGTCTGGGGCCCGGGCTAAAAATTAAATTTTGGGAGATTGTCAATCCTTACATATCATCATATATATCATATATCATATCGCGCGGGGCCCCCATAAGCCCGGGCCCGGGGCAATTGCCCCCGTTCCCCCTCCGTGCGCCCCTGCTATCTTGTATAGTTGTACCATGACCGTGCCTGAGTCATGGTATAATAACTACAAGGTAGTCCCGACGCCGGCGTCAGTCCCCTATTGCGCACTACAATGAGTGCGAGTGAAAGAGTGTTTTTCTGTAAGTAAGAAACAGAACAAGAAAGGAAGCTAGCTTCGGCAAGCCGAAGCTTATATACCCTTGCAGTCATATTTGATGAATGCTCATCAAATGCATAAGGGCTAAACAACATCGAAACTATGACAATTTTTCTATTCATTTTCCATATTTTCGACTATTGTTCATATGGCAGCTATATGATATAGTTGTCCGATTTTGATGAAATTTAATACGTAATTCAAGAGTAGTTAGAAAACTCTATATTCCAGCAGAAAAAAAAACCTTAGGCCAACAGTGAAACACGGCGGAGGAAGTGTTATGGTTTGGGGCTGCATTTCCACAAAAGGAGTGGGGAAATTAGTGTTTATCGATGGCATAATGGACCAGTATCAATATTTAAAAATTTTAAAAGAAAATTTGAAGCAGTCGGCGGAGAAAATGGGCATTGAAAATACATTTAAGTTATATCAGGACAATGACCCAAAGCACAAGGCGCATAAAGTGAGGTCCTGGTTGCTGTACCACTGCCCAAAGGTCTTGGAAACGCCGCCCCAATCACCTGATCTCAACCCAATTGAGAATTTGTGGAGTGAGTTGGACCGCCGTGTCCACCAAACGCCGATATCATCCATAGCGGAATTAAAAAAACGGCTTCAAGAAGAGTGGGGGAAAATTGGCGGGGATTACACAAAAAAAATAATTCAAAATATGCCAAAACGCTTGAGTGATACCATTAAAAATAATGGGTATCACACAAAGTATTAGAATAAATTTAGTTTTTATATAAAATAGTTTTTTTCTTAGTTCTATAAGGAAAAACCGAATATTAATGTAACCTGAATTTCGAGTTGTTTTTTTGTTTTTGTTTAATTTTATTTTTAATTTTTATTATTTTTGTTTTATATGTATATCTATGAATAGATAATAAAAAAAGCTTTCGTTTTCCATTTAAAATTTTTTTTTTAAGTCTTTTTTTAATCGTTTTCTTTGCATTTGAAATTGAGAAAAATAAAAACCGAATATTAATGTGATACACTGTATGTAGATTTGTTTACATCAATTTTTGAATATGATATCTTTCAAATGGCCGCCTCTGGCGTTGATGGCGTATTGTGCCCTTTATGCAGCAGAAGAATTTTTCTTCTATTTTTAATGATTTTTTGATAATGACTAGAAATACGCATTTCAGCCATATTTTTCTCTTTTCCATACAAATTTTTTCCGACATTGTCACCTTCGAAAAATCATAAAAAATAGAAGAAAAATTATTTTTGAAAAATTCTTTTTGCAGTTCCTATTATTTTTGTTTAAAGAAACTTTTTGCATCCAAAAATTTTAGTTTTGAAGCCGAGGGAAAAAGTTTTTTTTTACTTTTTTTTTTAATTGCCCTGTTCAATAAATATCGAATGAGTTGAGAAAAGTATGGTATCATTCAAACGGCATTTGAATTACCTTTCCATTGAAACCAAAAGTTAAAAGAAGCAAGTTCAGGTTTCGAGTATATTTCACTTTTATTTTGACAAAATACTTATGGCCACCATTGTAGAGTTCTATAACACTGTGCGACAAAATTTAACAAAATCTTTGTTTAAGTTACTTTTTTGATTGTTTTCGGTTAAGGTGCATAAGTTATGCACAAAAATATTTATGCAACCTTCTAAGTGATAGGAATTCTTTTTTTATGATAAATTTTATGAAATTATTATTATGAAAATATTTAACACAAAATATTATTTTTTTTTTTACTTCCAATAAACTATTATTTTTTTTAAAAGTGAAATTTTTTTCTGATTTTTTGGCTTTTTCAGAGGTATCCTCGCGTAACAAGTTCCATACGTAGTCGCCCAGAGTATAGAGCTGGGAGAAAAAATTTTTCAAGCATTGTGATAAAAGCCTAACGGTATATTTGCTTAATATATTTTAATTAATAGATATTGAACTTGCTAACGCTTATAACGGTGAAAAATAATTTCCCAATATGTGATTATAAGGCTGTGAAATATGCAAAAATACGCGTTTTTTGGGACATTTGAGTGTGCGTAGAAGCTGATTGGCTATTGATATTAACAAATCCACAAACTTATATTCTTATTTTGATTAGTAGAAGTGAAAAATAAGAAAAAATCAACTTAAACATTTTTTTGTCGCACAGTGTAATTACTCTTGAATTACATATTAAATTTTATCAAAATCGGACAAATATATCATATAGCTGCCATACGAGCAATAGTCGAAAATATGGAAAATGAATAGAAAAATAGTAATAGTTTCGATGTTGTTTAGCCCTTATAGATTTTGATCGACATATTTGATGACTGCAAGGGTATATAAGCTTCGGCTTGCCGAAGCTAGCTTCCTTTCTTGTTTTACTTAGTGTTGGAATATGATATCAAAACCAACATCACAAATGTGGTCACACTGCCTAATCCTTTTCTTTATGAATAGTTATCGATATTTCTGTCCTACTTCTCTCTCTTCGTTCTGATCGCTTGAACTGGCTGGTTGTGTGCGCATTAAAATAAATGAATATAAAATCAAAGTCAGTGCCGGATTAGCCATATAGCAGGAGTAGCAAATGCTACGGGCCCCGCGCATTGGGGGGGCCCCGCGCGGCCGCGCTCCAACTCCTACCTATCTGATCGTAAAAAAAACAAAAATTTAGATAGGAACCTAAAAATAATTTGCATGACTTAAGCGTGAAGCGCTTAGGCTACGCTTTACTCCCATCTGAAAATATGAAACTCGATTTCGTCACGTTATATTTTATCTGAAATAATACCACATTTCTACCCTTCAAGCGGCCAGATTTTCATTTTTTTATATAGGTATACATTTATTATTTTTTTTTTTTTTTCGAGGGCATCCGCCAGTTAGATAGAGGCACCTTCCCAATTAAGGGTTCGGACATTCCAGGTGCATATCCTTAAATCATAGTCCATTTTCGTTTTGCGGTGGTCGTCAACATAAGGGGGTATCCTATCCGAGGCTTTCGCTTTGGTCTTCACTGGGCTTCTTTTTTTGCGAGGCGGGTTCCAAACCCCGCGCTCAACCGTTTAACGTCCGGGTGACATCGCTGCACACATTAGCTCACTATCTAGCGGATGCTAAGATAGCTACCCAGGAGGTGCCACGAGGAGGCTGTGTGTCAACTTGCAATCATTCGAAAACAGAGATCGCACTGGCGGCCACCAAGTTGACCGCGATCAGAAAACTTTACTCTGTACGACTGAAAGCCATCCCATCCCATCATCTTGTGTTAGTCATGTTTAAATGTCCTACACCGTTTTTGATGAATTCAAAAAAAAGGCTACCCAGCTAAAGAATAATTCTACATTTCTGAAGAAAGCTTGCAGCTTTAATACGTTTTCGAGAATATACACAAATTTTGCGATGACATTTCCTAAAAAGGTTTTAAGTTAGTTAAATATCATTTTATAAAATTCAATTTTGTGTACGATATATTGTACAGAGGAAGGGGGTTTTGTAATTACCTGCCATTTCCCAAAAGTTGCAATTTCTTTGGTCATTAGTTTCGCTCACATCTTCAGAATCGGAAAAGTCGCTCACATCTTCATAATCGGTTACGTCGCTCAACTGAAAGGGAGGCAAAGGGAGATTATGAGGATAAGCATAGTCCTGACAACCGTTATGTTCGACCACGTACCAGTGCAGGTTCCGGATCCTGTAAAACAGGCCTCATGAATTCCATGTCCTCCAAGTACGGCCAGTGGGTGAAACTTTTCATAAGTTCACGGCGGTAATACACCCGGAGGTCCTTCCACTTATGCTTGCACTTTGTCATCGGGAGTTGCATCGATGTGACTATTTCGGACCATGCCAGTTTGCGCAGATAATGCCGATCGGGAGTCTCGGGGTCCCATATCTCTGGGTAGGCGGCGACCATCCGTATAAGGCGCCGCGTGTTCTCTGGATTCCATGACCAATTCATTTTTCTTCTCTGGAAAAACAAAAAGGTTTGGGTTTGAGTGCTGCGCGAAAGTCCATACAGTTTTTTACATTTTTGAAGTGAAAACTTCTTTAGCGGCGCTGAGCACTTTTTTGTATGGGTAAAAACTTTCAAACTCGCGTCAGAGTCCCGTTATGCCGATCGAAAAAGCGTAAGATCGTGGGAAAGGGAGAGGAACTAGTATCTCCCACTCTTTCTACCGCGCCTGAGTCATGGTACAATTATACAAGGCTCGTCGGCTCGTCAGTCCTTTATCGACACTATAATTAGAGCGAGAGAAAGAGTGTTTTCCTACGAAAACCCGAGCGTTCGGGTCGATAGGGGAGTAAACCCGAACAATTCTGTAGCCGTCGAGACCACCTTGCAGGGGCGCTCAGAGGTAGTCTGGGGCCCGGGCTAAAAATTAAATTTTGGGAGATTGTCAATCCTTACATATCATCATATATATCATATATCATATCGCGCGGGGCCCCCATAAGCCCGGGCCCGGGGCAAATTGCCCCCGTTCCCCCTCCGTGCGCCCCTGCTATCTTGTATAGTTGTACCATGACCGTGCCTGAGTCATGGTATAATAACTACAAGGTAGTCCCGACGCCGGCGTCAGTCCCCTATTGCGCACTACAATGAGTGCGAGTGAAAGAGTGTTTTTCTGTAAGTAAGAAACAGAACAAGAAAGGAAGCTAGCTTCGGCAAGCCGAAGCTTATATACCCTTGCAGTCATATTTGATGAATGCTCATCAAATGCATAAGGGCTAAACAACATCGAAACTATGACAATTTTTCTATTCATTTTCCATATTTTCGACTATTGTTCATATGGCAGCTATATGATATAGTTGTCCGATTTTGATGAAATTTAATACGTAATTCAAGAGTAGTTAGAAAACTCTATATTCCAGCAGAAAAAAAACCTTAGGCCAACAGTGAAACACGGCGGAGGAAGTGTTATGGTTTGGGGCTGCATTTCCACAAAAGGAGTGGGGAAATTAGTGTTTATCGATGGCATAATGGACCAGTATCAATATTTAAAAATTTTAAAAGAAAATTTGAAGCAGTCGGCGGAGAAAATGGGCATTGAAAATACATTTAAGTTATATCAGGACAATGACCCAAAGCACAAGGCGCATAAAGTGAGGTCCTGGTTGCTGTACCACTGCCCAAAGGTCTTGGAAACGCCGCCCCAATCACCTGATCTCAACCCAATTGAGAATTTGTGGAGTGAGTTGGACCGCCGTGTCCACCAAACGCCGATATCATCCATAGCGGAATTAAAAAAACGGCTTCAAGAAGAGTGGGGGAAAATTGGCGGGGATTACACAAAAAAAATAATTCAAAATATGCCAAAACGCTTGAGTGATACCATTAAAAATAATGGGTATCACACAAAGTATTAGAATAAATTTAGTTTTTATATAAAATAGTTTTTTTCTTAGTTCTATAAGGAAAAACCGAATATTAATGTAACCTGAATTTCGAGTTGTTTTTTTGTTTTTGTTTAATTTTATTTTTAATTTTTATTATTTTTGTTTTATATGTATATCTATGAATAGATAATAAAAAAAGCTTTCGTTTTCCATTTAAAATTTTTTTTTTAAGTCTTTTTTTAATCGTTTTCTTTGCATTTGAAATTGAGAAAAATAAAAACCGAATATTAATGTGATACACTGTATGTAGATTTGTTTACATCAATTTTTGAATATGATATCTTTCAAATGGCCGCCTCTGGCGTTGATGGCGTATTGTGCCCTTTATGCAGCAGAAGAATTTTTCTTCTATTTTTAATGATTTTTTGATAATGACTAGAAATACGCATTTCAGCCATATTTTTCTCTTTTCCATACAAATTTTTTCCGACATTGTCACCTTCGAAAAATCATAAAAAATAGAAGAAAAATTATTTTTGAAAAATTCTTTTTGCAGTTCCTATTATTTTTGTTTAAAGAAACTTTTTGCATCCAAAAATTTTAGTTTTGAAGCCGAGGGAAAAAGTTTTTTTTCCTTTTTTTTTAATTGCCCTGTTCAATAAATATCGAATGAGTTGAGAAAAGTATGGTATCATTCAAACGGCATTTGAATTACCTTTCCATTGAAACCAAAAGTTAAAAGAAGCAAGTTCAGGTTTCGAGTATATTTCACTTTTATTTTGACAAAATACTTATGGCCACCATTGTAGAGTTCTATAACACTGTGCGACAAAATTTAACAAAATCTTTGTTTAAGTTACTTTTTTGATTGTTTTCGGTTAAGGTGCATAAGTTATGCACAAAAATATTTATGCAACCTTCTAAGTGATAGGAATTCTTTTTTTATGATAAATTTTATGAAATTATTATTATGAAAATATTTAACACAAAATATTATTTTTTTTTTACTTCCAATAAACTATTATTTTTTTTAAAAGTGAAATTTTTTTCTGATTTTTTTGGCTTTTTCAGAGGTATCCTCGCGTAACAAGTTCCATACGTAGTCGCCCAGAGTATAGAGCTGGGAGAAAAAATTTTTCAAGCATTGTGATAAAAGCCTAACGGTATATTTGCTTAATATATTTTAATTAATAGATATTGAACTTGCTAACGCTTATAACGGTGAAAAAATAATTTCCCAATATGTGATTATAAGGCTGTGAAATATGCAAAAATACGCGTTTTTGGGACATTTGAGTGTGCGTAGAAGCTGATTGGCTATTGATATTAACAAATCCACAAACTTATATTCTTATTTTGATTAGTAGAAGTGAAAAATAAGAAAAAATCAACTTAAACATTTTTTGTCGCACAGTGTAATTACTCTTGAATTACATATTAAATTTTATCAAAATCGGACAAATATATCATATAGCTGCCATACGAGCAATAGTCGAAAATATGGAAAATGAATAGAAAAATAGTAATAGTTTCGATGTTGTTTAGCCCTTATAGATTTTGATCGACATATTTGATGACTGCAAGGGTATATAAGCTTCGGCTTGCCGAAGCTAGCTTCCTTTCTTGTTTTACTTAGTGTTGGAATATGATATCAAAACCAACATCACAAATGTGGTCACACTGCCTAATCCTTTTCTTTATGAATAGTTATCGATATTTCTGTCCTACTTCTCTCTCTTCGTTCTGATCGCTTGAACTGGCTGGTTGTGTGCGCATTAAAATAAATGAATATAAAATCAAAGTCAGTGCCGGATTAGCCATATAGCAGGAGTAGCAAATGCTACGGGCGCCGCGCATTGGGGGGGCCCCGCGCGGCCGCGCTCCAACTCCTACCTATCTGATCGTAAAAAAAACAAAAATTTAGATAGGAACCTAAAAATAATTTGCATGACTTAAGCGTGAAGCGCTTAGGCTACGCTTTACTCCCATCTGAAAATATGAAACTCGATTTCGTCACGTTATATTTTATCTGAAATAATACCACATTTCTACGCTTCAAGCGGCCAGATTTTCATTTTTTTATATAGGTATACATTTATTATTTTTTTTTTTTTTTTCGAGGGCATCCGCCAGTTAGATAGAGGCACCTTCCCAATTAAGGGTTCGGACATTCCAGGTGCATATCCTTAAATCATAGTCCATTTTCGTTTTGCGGTGGTCGTCAACATAAGGGGGTATCCTATCCGAGGCTTTCGCTTTGGTCTTCACTGGGCTTCTTTTTTTGCGAGCCGGGTTCCAAACCCCGCGCTCAACCGTTTAACGTCCGGGTGACATCGCTGCACACATTAGCTCACTATCTAGCGGATGCTAAGATAGCTACCCAGGAGGTGCCACGAGGAGGCTGTGTGTCAACTTGCAATCATTCGAAAACAGAGATCGCACTGGCGGCCACCAAGTTGACCGCGATCAGAAAACTTTACTCTGTACGACTGAAAGCCATCCCATCCCATCATCTTGTGTTAGTCATGTTTAAATGTCCTACACCGTTTTTGATGAATTCAAAAAAAAGGCTACCCAGCTAAAGAATAATTCTACATTTCTGAAGAAAGCTTGCAGCTTTAATACGTTTTCGAGAATATACACAAATTTTGCGATGACATTTCCTAAAAAGGTTTTAAGTTAGTTAAATATCATTTTATAAAATTCAATTTTGTGTACGATATATTGTACAGAGGAAGGGGGTTTTGTAATTACCTGCCATTTCCCAAAAGTTGCAATTTCTTTGGTCATTAGTTTCGCTCACATCTTCAGAATCGGAAAAGTCGCTCACATCTTCATAATCGGTTACGTCGCTCAACTGAAAGGGAGGCAAAGGGAGATTATGAGGATAAGCATAGTCCTGACAACCGTTATGTTCGACCACGTACCAGTGCAGGTTCCGGATCCTGTAAAACAGGCCTCATGAATTCCATGTCCTCCAAGTACGGCCAGTGGGTGAAACTTTTCATAAGTTCACGGCGGTAATACACCCGTAGGTCCTTCCACTTATGCTTGCACTTTGTCATCGGGAGTTGCATCGATGTGACTATTTCGGACCATGCCAGTTTGCGCAGATAATGCCGATCGGGAGTCTCGGGGTCCCATATCTCTGGGTAGGCGGCGACCATCCGTATAAGGCGCCGCGTGTTCTCTGGATTCCATGACCAATTCATTTTTCTTCTCTGGAAAAACAAAAAGGTTTGGGTTTGAGTGCTGCGCGAAAGTCCATACAGTTTTTTACATTTTTGAAGTGAAAACTTCTTTAGCGGCGCTGAGCACTTTTTTGTATGGGTAAAAACTTTCAAACTCGCGTCAGAGTCCCGTTATGCCGATCGAAAAAGCGTAAGATCGTGGGAAAGGGAGAGGAACTAGTATCTCCCACTCTTTCTACCGCGCCTGAGTCATGGTACAATTATACAAGGCTCGTCGGCTCGTCAGTCCTTTATCGACACTACAATTAGAGCGAGAGAAAGAGTGTTTTCCTACGAAAACCCGAGCGTTCGGGTCGATAGGGGAGTAAACCCGAACAATTCTGTAGCCGTCGAGACCACCTTGCAGGGGCGCTCAGAGGTAGTCTGGGGCCCGGGCTAAAAATTAAATTTTGGGAGATTGTCAATCCTTACATATCATCATATATATCATATATCATATCGCGCGGGGCCCCCATAAGCCCGGGCCCGGGGCAAATTGCCCCCGTTCCCCCTCCGTGCGCCCCTGCTATCTTGTATAGTTGTACCATGACCGTGCCTGAGTCATGGTATAATAACTACAAGGTAGTCCCGACGCCGGCGTCAGTCCCCTATTGCGCACTACAATGAGTGCGAGTGAAAGAGTGTTTTTCTGTAAGTAAGAAACAGAACAAGAAAGGAAGCTAGCTTCGGCAAGCCGAAGCTTATATACCCTTGCAGTCATATTTGATGAATGCTCATCAAATGCATAAGGGCTAAACAACATCGAAACTATGACAATTTTTCTATTCATTTTCCATATTTTCGACTATTGTTCATATGGCAGCTATATGATATAGTTGTCCGATTTTGATGAAATTTAATACGTAATTCAAGAGTAGTTAGAAAACTCTATATTCCAAAAATTATGCTTTTCTGATAAAAAACAACGATGTTATAATTTTATTTCCCGTATTTCGATATAGAATTTTCGATCTTTCCTGTTGATAACGTTGTCGGATTTTAATGAAATTTTTTTCTCGATTCAAGAATTATTAAAAAACTCCATGTTTTGAAAATCATGCTCGTGGGATAAAAAACAACAACGCTATAATTTTTTTTTCATTATTTATATATATTTTTTTCGATCTTTTGTATGGCAGCTATATGATAGAGTTATCCGATTTTGATCAAATTTTATCCGAAATTCAATAGTGGTTAGGAAACGCCATCTTGAAGAAATCAAGTCGATCTGATCAAAAACAACTGCGTGAGAATTTTTCATTTCATTCCCTCGTATGGGAGCTATTCGATATAGTCGGCCGATCCGGCTCGTTCCGACTTATATACTGCGTGAGTTTAAGGAGGACTTTTATATGACAATAAGAATTAATTGTTTCGTAATTTTTGGTTTTCAATCAAAGCTGCCCTTTAGGACTCGCTCCCATATTGTCCGCCCTTTTATACATTTTTGTACAATAATCTATGTTACGCCTCGTATCTGCTTGCTGCAATTATTGCAAAAAGTATTTTGAAGTGAAAACTTCTTTAGCGGCGCTGAGCAGGGTAAAAACATTCAAACTCGCGTCAGGGTCCCGTTATGCTGATCGAAAAAGCGTAAGATCGAGGGGAAGGGAGAGGAACTAGAGTCTCCCACTCTTTCTACCGTGCCTGAGTCATGGTCATGGTACAATTATACAAGGTAGTCTCGTCGGCTGCAAAATCGCTCGGGATTTCGAAGTGAGAGGTTGTCCGCGAACGATTTTTTCTCAAAACGTTATCCCTTGTGTGCTTGTGAAAAATACTTGTTGCAATTATTGCAGCAAGCACATACAAGGCGTAACATGTAATATTGCAAAAAAATATTTTGAAATGTGAACAATATGGGAGCGAGGCCTGAAGGGCAGCGCGGCCGCTCTCCAACTCCTATCTATTTGATCGTAAAAAAAAAAAAATTTGATAGGAACCTAAATATAATTTGCATGACTTAAGCGTGAAGCGATTAGGCTATGCTTTACTCCCATCTGAAAATATAAAACTCGATTTCGTCACGTTATATTTTATCTGAAATTAAACCACATTTCTACCCTTCAAGTGGCCAGATTTTAATTTTTTATATAGGTATACATTTATTTTGCGAGTTTACGTAGCCGAGATTGTACTTTTTTTTTATCGATTTTTATATTATATAGATTATCAGTATTTCGAGAAAAAAGTAGGCAAACTATTTAAATTTTATTGACCCAGTCACGTGGTCAGTCACAATCCAATCTACTGTGGTTTGTTGATTTATTATAAAATATAGATTCATTTTATGAGTGAACATAGCTGACCTTTTTTTGAATCGATTATCATATCGATCATGTTTCGAGAGTATTGAAAGCTAGTAACGGGCCAAGAACGTCTTAATCATCTCACTTTGTTGAATATAGAGCATGATTTGCTTAAAGAAGTCGTTATTGAAAGTGTTATCTCTAAATTTGCCCATATTAAATCCAGAAAAGTTTATTTGTAACAATTTTGTTTTATTTAATACCCTAAACTTGAGAACCTAAAGCAAAGCAAGGGCCCCTTGACAGAATTTGCTACAGGCCCCGCGCTAGCTTAATCCGGCACTGATCAAAGTGAATATAAATACTGTCTTTTATTTAAAACAGTCGACTCTCGTTAATTCGAAACTGGAGGGACTCTTGAAATATTTCGAATTATCGAGTGTTTGAAATATCAAATGGTTCGACATTTGCGAGAGAAAATAAATAAATCTTCGAATTATTAAGTGTTGGTTAATGTTTATTTATTAATATAAAAATGATAAGAATTAAGAGGTACATTCGTGTACGTACATGTATTCGTAATGTGAATTAATTATTCTTTCGAAAGAACTTTGTTATACTGGTTTGCTTTAAAGCACAATTCTGCTGCTAAAACTGCTCAATAACTTTTTTAAAGAGAAAAAGTGCCTGAAATGCTTTTTCATCACTTTCGTTTTGTAGACATAAGTTTTGTAAGGTATCAAATTGAGGATCTTGCTTTCTTAACTTACACCTCTGCCAAAGGTTCTTTATACTTTCTAGGGCTCATAGCTAACACTAACTTTTGATATGCATACCAACGAAACAGTAACAGTAATTGAATAACTACACAAACCAAATCGTAAGAAGTGTGTGCGTCAAATGGTCAAACTACATATATACATAATCAAAACGAAAACAAAGGCAAGTTTTAACTTGTCGCAAAATTTCCGACTTTTTTTTCTGCAACTTTGAATTGTCGAGTGTTAGACGCTGATGAGTTCGAATTAACACGTGGTTTTGTTAAATATCAATGATTTTTTCGTTTGAATTACCAAGTGTATGAAAATGTACTGATTTAGTTCGAAATATAAAGAGATTTCGTAGGGACCTCGAGATAACTTTGAATTATAGAGAGGTTCGAATTATCGCAGGTTTGAATTAATGAGAGTCGACTGTACTATAACCTCCAAAACTTAGAGTTAAGACTTATTTACTATCTTTACAACTATAATATTCTATTATTTTGTTTATTTAATGTTTATTTGTTATTATACCCTTGCAGAGCAAAAGGGTATTATAATTTCAGTCAGAAGTTTGCAACGCAGTGAAGGAGACACCTCAGACCCCATAAAGTATATAAATTCTTGATCAGCATCACCATCTGAATCCAAATCCGTCTGTACGTCTGTCCGTCTGTCTGTCTGTCTGTCTGTCCGTCTGTCCGTCTGTCCTCCTGTCGGTTTCTATGTAAACTAGTCTCTCAGTTTTAAAGCTATCTGGCTGAAACTTTCCCAAAAGTTGTCTAGTTGTTGCACGCAGTATATAGGTCGGAACGAGCCGGATCGGCCGACTATATCGGATAGCTCCCATACGAGAGAATGAAATTAAAAATTCTTACTCCGTTGTTTTTGATCAGATCGACTTGATTCCTTCCAGATGGCGTTTTCTAACCACTTTTAAATTTCGGATTAAATTTTATCAAAATCGGATAACTCTATCATATAGCTGCCATAGGAGAGATCAGAAAATATATATATAAATAATGGAAAAAAATAATAACGTCCTTGTTTTTAATCCCACGAGCATGATTTTTGGAACATCAAGTTTTTCAAATACTCTTAAATCGAGAAAAAAATTTCATAAAAATCGGAGTAATATGTATATCAGATAGCTGCCATAGGAAAGATCGAAAAATCTATATAGAAATAACGGAAATAAAATTATTACCTCGATGTTTTTCATCAGACAATCATGATTTTTGGAATATAGAGTTTTCTTATGAGTCTTGAGTTACAAATTAAATTTTATCAAAATCGGAAAACTATATCATATAGCTGTCATATGAACAATGTAGAAAATTAATAGAAAAATCGTCATAGATTTGATGCTGTTTAGCCTTTTTTTATTTTGTTAGACATATTTAATGACTGCAAGGGTACATAAGCTTCGGCTTGCCGAAGCTAGCTTCCTTTCTTGTTTTTATTTACATTTAATAACCCAAGAAAATGGTAAAACTTGGCTCAAATAAAATTGTTTTAATGATATTGCCTAAAAAGGCTAATTACCTGGGTTTTTCAATCAAATAAATGCTTAATATCCCCGGTCATTGGATCATCGAAATCGCCATCGCCGTCGCTCACCTGAAAGGGGCAAAGGGAGATTATGAGGATAAGCATAGTCTTGACAACCGTTATGTTCTGTGACCACCTGCGCAACAAGTGAAGGTCCTTATCCCCTCAAAACTGGCTTCATAAAGGCCATCTGCTCAAAGTAACGCCAATGACTGATTCCTTTCTTCAGCTGGTTCCGGTAGTACGTTCTTAGACCCTTGAACTTGAGCCTGCATACTCTTATCGGGACTTGCATCGATGTTGATATCTTCGTCCATGCCTGTTGGGACTTATAATCCCTATCGGGAAAATGGGGGTTCCATATCGCTGGGTGGGCGGCGACCTGCCGCAGTAACTGCATTGTGGTAACTTCACTCCTAATCGCGAAATATTTGCTGGTATGTATAATATTTTATTTTATAAATTCTTCAAAATCGGAAAGTTTTTGTAATCGGAAAGTTTTGTATTGTTCCGAACTAAATTGGATGTGAATAGCATTGACTGCCAATGCAAAGTGCCTTTACTGAGCTTAGTTATTCATTTTTATTTTTTTTACACTGTATGCCTATGTTAAAACTTAGGCTACAGGGAAGGGGAAACAGCCATAGCTGCTGGGGCTTTCGGCTGGCTACTTATTTAAATGAACAAAAAGTATTGTACATCTTAATATTAGTTTAGTTATAAGCAATTAAATTCAATATTATATTATATAAATTGATTGACTTCATTACTTCAAAATTCGGGCACAGTTTGTTTGCTTATGAGTTTCTAAAGAAGATTAAATAATTTCAATTTCTTAAGGTAATTAAGGATTAGTCTTAAATTCATGGGTGATGGATTCGCAAGGAGCGGTAGGAAATCGGAATTTGGTATATTAAGACGAAGATTATTAAAAGTCGGGCACTCGTTTAATATGTGCAAAACAAAGGTGTTCGCATTGTTGCAGGAGATCCATTGGTTGCTGGGCGGTTGTAAGAATTTGTTTTTGTGAGTAAGCCTTGTGTGGCCAAGTCGTAGTCGTATTAGGGTCGTTTGTTCCTTTCTCGATAAAATGCAAAAATAAGCGCCCTTAGTAAAATCAGCCATGGTCAATGAACCGTCATTCAGCTGTTTGTACCAGTTGGAGGATTCTAAATGGAGATTACGATTAGAAAAAGTAGACTTTAGGAATCTATGAATTTCTGGTTTGTTAATATTAGGGCTTGTGATAACTGGAGACATTGTGGCTAATTTGGCTGCTTGGTCTGCAAATTCGTTTCCTGCGATTCCAGAGTGGCTCGGAACCCAAAGTATTTTAATTTTGCTTGGGAAGTTTGTTAGAAGTCTGCGGATGTGGGAAATCATAAATGTCGAATTATCGATGTTTGCTACTGCTTCAATAACTGAAAGAGAGTCCGTAACAATGCAAATTTTTCCTTTCATAAGAAGTCGGCGATTCGATTTTCACAATCCTCCCTTGAACTCAATATTATTAAAAATCCTTTTAATGACATATTTTTTAATTTTTAAACTTTGAAAATATGAAAAACTATTAAGTTTAAGTTTTAAGCGTGTTAAATGGAGGATAGGAGCAAATTTGTAACCGTGTAAGACCGAGTAATGCTAAAAAAGTGCGTGTTAAGCGAGGGCCAAGTGTATATTATTTTTGTAAAATAAGGTGATGAACACAAATTGCATCAAATTTAATCCGGAATTCAATAACAGTTTGAAAACGCCATGTTGAAGAAATCAAGTAGATCTGATCAAAAACAACGGCGTTAGAATAATAAACATATAAAAATATTTCATTCTCTCGTATGGGAGCTATCCGATATAGTCGGCCGATCCGACTACACACCTCTTGGGAAAGTTTCAGCCAGATAGCTTTAAAATTGAGATTGAGTTTACATAGAAACAGACAGACGGACCGACAGACAGACTAACAGACGGATTTCGATTCAGATCGTGATGCTGATCAAGAATGTATATATGTACTTTATAGGGTCTGAGGTGCCTCCTTCACTGCGTTGCCAACTTCTGACTGAAATTATAATACCCTTTGCTCTGCAAGGGTATAAAAAATAGATAGCTTATTACCCACCCAATATACAGCAGATAATTTTAAAATAAATGTTACACATTCTCTGCAACTGACAATGCTTGATGGTAAAATCCAAATGGTATCTAAAAGGAATTCAGTCAAAAAAAGGGCCTTATTGTGGATAAGCCAAAAGCTGAAGGAAGTGGAACATCTAACGATGGAAACACAGTCAGAGAGTTTTTTCAAAACAGTAGCTTGTCTTCCGCAATTACGGGATTAGATTGTCATCTAATTGATAGACGTGGAACCATATAAAAAACATTGTCGGCAGGATATCGCATTAATGCTCTTGATACTGCTGAGCAGCTGAAGAACAATACTCGTGGTATTATCTTGATTCACGGGCCTGCCATTATTGAGTGCCCTTTAGTATCTATTGGAGAACTTTCGGAAGAAGCTGCCGAGTCAAAAAATAAGGATATTAATCGATTCAGAAGCCAGCATACGCGTAAAATGTCGCGTATATTAACAAACACAGACTTATTTCACAGATTATAATTAAGCTCTGACCCTTATACTTGTATATCAGGGTAAAGATTTGCTGGAGTACACTTTTTAATTTGTGTTAACCCATTTTTTTTATTTTAGTTTTATATTTTTCAATTTGTGTTATGTTTTATTTTTAATCTTTTGTTAATTATTGTATTAAAATTAAGTATATTATATATATTATAATATTTATTATTATTTTTAAATGTTTTTTTCAATAACGCGTCAAAAGGGTGACACGCATTTGGGGCTAGATATGGCGTTATTGGTGCTGATACTTAAAATATTATATTATTATATTATATTATTATTATAATATACGCTATTATATGCCTACAAAGTCGATATTCCTACTGGAAGTATTTATATCATCATATTATGTAGGAATTAGAGGCTTGACGATCCATCGATGTTATACCGATGTATCGATGTTTGAAAAAAAACCCAACATCGATGCATAATTTCTAGCATCGATATAAACATCGATGTTTTTGTTTAACATCGGTGGTTGAATTGAAATTTTTCCCATTACTTTTTTTCACAATTAGAAAGAGCGGGAAAAAGGTAAGTACCAATAGCTGGGTAGTAATTTATTTTACCTTAACTCCATACTTCCATACTTATACATAAATGTGAAAATGTTTCTGTCTGTCTTTTCTCTTTCACGCCTAAACGGCTGAACGGATTTTGATGAAATTTGGTATGGTGATAGATGATAACCTAGAAATCCTAATAGGCTATAAATAGTCACGCCATCGTTCTTAGGTGGTAAACAGCAGGTGGCGAAACGGAATAACCACGCAATCATTCTTATGGGGTAGGCAGTAGGCATTACGTTTTAAGTAAAAAGGTTTGCTTTATCAAAGTTTTTTATAAAAAAATTTCTTACGTTTCTAAAACTCCCGTTGTTGTTTTCGATATGCCACGCAAACGTAAATCCAATCTAAGCAGTATTTCTAGCAGAGCTCGAGCTGCAAAAGTTTCTAGAGGCCAAAAATCTGAAGAGCAGACTCGGACGCGTCAGATGTTAGATTCTCAGCAGACTCGGCCCAGTCAGACCCTGGATGCTGAACCCCACGCATCTCAAAGAGCTGCTGAGACAGTGGAACAGACGCAGACACGTTGAGTTTTAGATGCTGAACGTCACGCGCAATTGTTTGCGGCAGAGTCTGACGAAGATTCACAAAGACATTCACAAAGACGACGTCTTTTAAATGTGGGAGGCGTTTAATGGTGCCTCTTTTGAGTATGACCCTTTGATCGACTATTTTAATCACCGATTGGATATCATTGGGAGAATGAATAAAAAATGCAGATATTGTGAAGCAGATGGAAAGAAGAAACTCCAGGTATGTGCTGTTCTGGTGGAAAAGTTAAAATTCCATTACTTGGCGAGCCAGAGGAACCTCTCAAATCTTTACCTTTATACGACAGTAACGAATCCCGCCGGTTTTTAAGCAGGATTAGAAAGTATAATTCTTGCTTTCAGATGACATCATTTGATGTCGATAAGGAGGTCGTAATGCCTGGATTTTCACCTACTTTTACCATCCAAGGACAGGTGTATCACAGAATTGGTTCCTTACTTCCCGCAAATAATGAACAACAAAAGTTTTTTCAACTTTATTTAATGGGCGATGAAGAAAATGAAGATGATCGCAGTTGTCAAAATATACAAGGAATCGAAAGGGATACTGTTTTAAAAATCCAGAGAATGTTGCATGAACATAATCGCCTTATCAATACTTTCAAAACAGCAGTAGAAAGAATGCCGGGAGAGGATTATAAATTGGTGATGCACCCCGATCGCACACCAAGTGGGGAACATGAAAGGCGGTATAACAGTTTGCTTCCCGTGATATAGTTTTACAGGCCCGAGATGACACATTAACAAGGGTGCCTGATACTCATAAATTTTATGATGCGTTGTAATATCCGATCATATTTAGTAAGGGGCAAGAGGGGTACCACTTTCAAGTTCCCCAAATTAATCCTGTAACAGGTCTTCCCTTGCATAAGAAAAAGGTTTCATGCATGGATTTTTATGCCTACAACATAATTATACGAGAAAACAACTTCAACATTGTACAAAGATGCAAGCAACTGGCCAATCAGTTTTACGTTGACATGTACGTTAAATTTGAAAGCGAGAGGTTACGGTACATATCATTAAATCAAACTAAACTAAGAGCAGAGAGTTACATCCACCTTCAAGACGCTGTGGAAATTGACGCTAATTTAAATCCAAATAACTTAGGTCACATGGTCATTTTACCGTCTTCATTTGTAAATAGCCCGCGGTACTTACACGAATATACTCAGGACGCGTTTGTTTATGTGCGTACACATGGTCGCCCTGACTTTTTCGTCACCTTTACTTGCAATCCAGCCTGGCCCGAAATAGTCAATGAGTTGATGCTGGGGCAAAGAGCAATATATAGACATGATGTAGTCGTAAGAGTTTTTAGACTAAAAGTTAAAAAACTAATGGATGTGATTAATAAAGGCCGAGTGTTCGGAGAATCGCGCTGCTTTATGTACTCTGTCGAATGGCAGAAACGAGGACTGCCACATGTCCATATATTATTGTGGTTAAAAGATAAGTTACGAGCGGATCAAATAGATAACATAATAAGCGCTGAAATATCGGATCCTTACATTGACAAGACTCACCAGGACATTATTGTAAAAAATATGATTCACGGTCCATGCAGACCCGAAAATCCACAGTGCCCCTGCATGAAAGACGGAAAATGCACAAAAAAATTTTCTCGCAAGTTAGTGAAAGAGACCGTTTACAACGACCGGATACCCACTGTATCGTAGAAGAGCGCCAGCAGACGGAGGTGGAGCAACAACCATTAAGCTCCGAAATGGTAGCTACGTTACGGTTGATAACAGTTGGGTAGTCCCCTATGGCGTCTGTTAGGATTTCCATTGCACGAAAGGCATCCAACCGTGACGAAGATTCACAAAGATGCTGAACGTCACGTCCAATTGTTTGCGGCAGAGTCTGACGAATATTCACAAAGACGACGTCTTTTAAATGCTGAGCGGTATGCAGAAGGAACACGTACGTTATCAATGAGAGCATTTAATGGTGCCTCTTTTGAGTATGACCCTTTGATAGACTATGTTAATCACCGATTGGTTATCATTGGGAGAATGGATAAAAAATGCAGATATTGTGAAGCACTAAAATGGAAAGAAGAAACTCCAGGAATGTGCTGTTCTGGTGGAAAGGTTAAAAAAACCCGGGCGAAGCCAGTGGCGGATTTACCGAGTAGGCAACATAGGCAGCTGCCTAGGGCGGCAAATTTTTAGGGGCGGCCAATTTCGACTGTTAACACTACATAAAATACTACTTTTTAATAGACACAAACAATTTTTACTCTCAGGTCTTCAACTCTAACATATTGTTCAATATACTTCTTTTCGCTGCCGCGAACACGCGGAAATTCAAACGCACAATCATTATAACCGAAAATTACCGTGCGTTTGAATTTCCCCCGCGTTCGCGGCAGCCATTTTCGCGCCAATTCGCGAAGGTACGCTGAATTGAATTGAAACGAGTAAAAAACAAGAAAGGAAGCTAGCTTCGGCAAGCCGAAGCTTATATACCCTTGCAGTTACTAAATATGACGAACAAAATACATAAAAGCTAAAGAGCATCGGAGCTATAACGATTTTTCTATTAATTTTCCATATTGTTCATATGACAGCTATATGATATAGTCGTCCGATTTTGATGAAATTTAATTGGTAACTCAAGACTCATTAGAAAACTCTATATTCCAAAAATTATGATTGTCTGATGAAAAACAACGAGGTTATAATTTTATTTCCGTTATTTCTATACAGATTTTTCGATCTTTCCTATGGCAGCTATATGATATAGTACTCCGATTTTTATGAAAATTTTTTTTTTCAACTTAAGAGTATTTAAAAAACTTTATGTTCCAAAAATCATGCTCGTGGCATTAAAAACAACGACATTATAATTTTTTTCCCATTATTTATATATATAATTTTTTATCTCTCCTATGGCAGCTATATGATAGAGTTATCCGATTATGATAAAATTTAATCCGAAATTTAATAGCAGTTAGAAAACGCCATCTGAAAGGAATCAAGTCGATCTGATTAAAAACAACGGAGTAAGAATTTTATATTTCATTCTCTTGTATGAGAGCTATCCGATATAGTCGACCGATCCGGCTCGTTCCGACTTATATACTGCGTGCAACAACTACACAACTTTTGGGAAAGTTTTAGCAAGATAGCTTTAAAACTGAGAGACTAGTTTAAGAGAAACAGACAGACGTACATACATATTTCGATTCAGATGGTGATGCTGATCAAGAATATATATACTTTATGGGGTCTGAGGTGTCTCCTTCACTGCGTTGCAAACTTCTGACTGAAATTATAATACCCTTTGCTCTGCAAGGGTATAATTACTTTAGATCAACTATTGGACAAAATCGCTTGAATTCTTTGGTTTTGTTGACAATAGAAGCGGAAGTTTTACGTGAGGTAGAATGCGATGCAATCATTTCTGATTTTGGGATTCGTAAAGCACGACGTAAGAACACACAAACCACTGATATGAAACAACAGAATAAACGAACAAACGCACAGATATACAAATACTTATGTTAATATGTATAACTGACAAAAAAAGATAATATTAAAAAAGAATTCTGAACCATCACTACCTGCTTCTCTGATTGAACCCATATTCCTCACGTGGAAATTCATGCAACCGTGTAACACAAGGTCAATAAAACAATGATATAAAGGTGAAAATTAGGCTGCAGTCCAGGGCGGCAAAATCAAAACTGCCTAGGGCGGCAAATTGTCTTAATCCGCCCCTGAGTATACTAATAAATAATCATTCAAATTTAGCGTATATTCGGAAATTAAAGTAATTGATTGGTGGTGTTGAAAGCGTGTGGAGAATAACGATGGACAGATTTCTAAATGGTAAGTTTTAATTAGTGCAATGTGCTTATGTGTCACATGCACATGCACATGCACTTGCAAGAGTGCAAAAAAGAAATGATGCCAACATGAAGCCAAAAAATTGGCTATTTATAAGCAATTGATTAATTAATATCTAATAATTGGACAACCAATGGCCAATAAATGGCCAATGTTTCGGCTCGATATTGGAAGGGTACAATTATGTATACAGTTCATCTATCTATTTGAGAGAGTTAAGCATTTTTCTCAAGTTGGCGCCACAGTTCTTACTACAGCGGGCTTGCCAACTTTTTCAACACGGGCGTACTGCTCATATTGCAAACAGTGTTGCCGTTTTAGGGTTTTTCCCCCCAGATTTGGGGTTTTTTGAATTGGGATTGCGGAAAAAATTTTAAAACAGCGGGAAGACGCTAATTTAGCCTTATTTCAAATCGATGCATTTGCAGTCGGCAATATTTTAAAACAAAAAAACCAAGCATCGCTCCAGTTTTGAAACATTTTGGTATAAATAATATTGACCAAATTGAACTTCAGCACCAAAACACGAGTATCCTAAACTGGGAGAACAAGGACGATACATTATAGTTTTGGCTGGAAGTCAACGCATACCGTGATTATGGTGGAAACCCGCGATTTAAAGCGCAGTCCACCATTGCTTTGCAATTATTGTCGCTGCCTTGGTCGAATGCCGAGGTTGAGCGGGTTTTCAGACAGGTCAACTTGATTAAATATAGGCAGAGAAATCGAATGAACATCGACATTTTAAACTCGATTTCAAGCATGACGTAAAATAATGCAGATATGTAATCTTAAAAATATAAACTACAAATTGTCACCATTTTAGATCCGGTTTCAGCGTCCTGACAAGTGTTGCCGTAATTATAAAATACTTCCAACTTTCTTAAAAATGATCGGAACCACAAAAATATAGATACAGAGGAAGAGGCTGTCGATATAGACGATATTATTATAAACTTTCAATAAAATTATATAAAAAAAATCTAGGGGTTTTTTTAAGCTTTTTTAACAAAGATTTTTGTTGTTTTTGGGTTTTTTTTTTGCTAATCTAGAGTTTTTTGCACTAAAAATTATGGCAACACTGACTGCAAAGCCTTTTTACCAGCTCACAAAAAGCGATTAGAAGAACATGCCGAAACAAAGAAACACGTTGCTGCAGTCAAATGAGTGCTTAAAAATTCCAAAAATCACAACATTTGTCAAAAATACCATTGATGACAAACGGAAAAGAGCAGAACTCAAAGTGGCAGCTTTTGTTGCCGAGCACTGTAGCATCAAAACTGTTGATCACTTAAGTGCCGTTATCACGGATCTCGACAAAAGTTCTGAAATTTTGAGTAAAATCCAAGTGCATCGAACGAAATGTACAGGTACCTATGATCATTTTTTGTTTTTACTATTTTATTATTTTTCAAAATTTGATTCGAATTTTGTGCTTAAATTCAATTTCGTATTCTAGGGCTTCTCCTGAATGTCATTTCTCCTTGCCTTCGCGAAGATTTGGTTGATGACGTTGGTAATGGTCATTTTTCACTCATTATTGATGGAAGCTAAACTCTTTATCAAATGTATCAGGACGAAAGGAATAAATTCCTCCGCAATTCTTTGAAAAAGTAATTGAGGTTAATAAGTTGTTCTAGTCAGAAACCGTAGAACCATTGAAACTCTTGCGGGATTCGAATGAATTGTATTATTCAACATTACAGAATATCGTCGTTCCATCACAATTGTGTAAAGTTAGCAAAAAAGACTTTTCCAAATTTGAATTCGAAAATTTTGTGATGGCAACAAACTGTATCAATTTTGGCTACGATTTCAATCAGATTAACAAAAATTTCAATTGTAATGATATTTGTGAAGTGAAAGAAAGGTGCAAAGCTTTTTTCATCAAACTATGCCAAGGAATGAGAGCCAGAATCCCAGATAATATTTAGATTTTAGAAAAAATCTCTGTATTTTCACCAAAGATTGCGTCTAGCCAGGTTAAGCAGGATATATCTGAAGTTGCTACACATTTCAAAGCAATTTGAAATCGCCTTGAAATAAAAAACGTCGAAAATTCAGATTTATTCTGGGGAGAAGTTTTTGATGATTGCGATGCTTCTGGAAAACCTAGATTTGAAAACGTTTTTAAATTAGATGTTTCATTTTTATCACTGCCACTATTTAATGCTGCGGTTGAGCGAGGATTTTCAATTTTGAATATTGTGAAAGACAAATTGCGCAACAAATTGGCTACAAGAACAGCAGATGCGATAATGCGTATCAGGTTTCTGGGCAATTGTACAAAATTTGAACCATCGACAAAGATGATGACTATGTTTAGAAGCGAGTGCGTTTATGCGAGCGATTTCGTAGATGTAATTCTTGATGCTTTCGAATAAAATTGTTTCGGTGTTTTACTTGGTCTATAAATGTATACCTTTTTACTAGACTAGAATTTATGCGATAATGTCCATCCTTGGCTGTTACATTTCCCCCTATTGCTTAAAGCCGACCATTCGAGCGTTTTATAAAAATTTAGCTTTCATTCCAGTAATATGTCTTTCTTTGTCTTTTGCATTAAGTTTAATAGGTTACGCTTAAATTTAAGCGCGTTTCAAAAAACCCGCTATAATTACAACTGACTTATAGCTTTATTTCAAATTTAGGAGGTTTTGTAGATTTTTAGGAGGAAACACAGCTCCATCTAGGAGGAAACCTTGTAGGCCATCTGGCAACACTGTAGAACACGGACGAAGAAGTGTGGAAATTTTTTATCAAGAAGCATATCTGCGTTCCAGCCACTTGTTGCGACTCCGAGCGTATGTTCAGCAAGGCCGGACAGCTCATTTCAGATCGGAGGTGCTCGCTGAAGCCTGCCGTGGTAGACAAATTACTTTTTATGTATAGAAACTTTGATCTCAACATGAATTAATTGTTACTTTATTTTAAAACTCAACATGAGTTAATTGTTACTTTATTTTAAAACTCAACATGAATTAATTGTTGCTTTATTTTTAAAACTCAACATGAATTGATTGTTACTTTTTTTAAAACTTTGATAAAACTTGAATAAATTTTTGTTACTTTGTTTAAAATTTGTTCGATTTATCGATTAGTATCGATTTTTTCGCTCCAAAACATCGAAAATTTCGATGTTATAAAACATTTTGTTAATAAACATCGATGTTTCAAATCTTGTTATTGTCAAACCTCTAATAGAAGCTTCGAATTGCGAAAAGAAGAATGATAATGAAGATAGAGAAAACGAGATAAGCAAAGTTAGGTGCGATTGCAATTAGACGGGTGTTGGTAAACAATTTTACGTTTACGTTACGTTACGTTGGCACTTAGAATTTGAATTTGAATTCCTAAATTTCCTAAAATCGAAATGGAAAAAGTTAGGGGCTCTGCTCCGAACAACACTACAAGCCCAGAAATTACTTAAACTTAATACTTTTCACGACTTCCCAGTCAGGGTCGAAGAACACAAAACTCTAAACGTTTCTAAAGGAGTGATTTACTTCAATGACCTGCGAAACATGGAAGAAAATGAAATCTTAGAAGAACTAAAACCACAAAACGTTGTTCAAGTTCTTAAAATTCTAAGGAAAAATAACAATGAAACCACAGAAACCGGCCTAATCATTGGGACAATTACGTTACCAAATAAATTATGGATAGGTTATGAGGTCGTCAATATAAGACCATACGTCCAACATCCAATGAGATGTTACAACTGTCTCAAATTTGGACATCCCACTGTTCACTGCAAAACCGACAAAATATAGTTTAGTGTTGATGGCCAACTTTCTCGGTTGGTACAAAATGCTCCATATGCTACATATAATTAATAACTTTATTAATTCTTTAATTAACTCCACTCTGAGTCGTGATCAGCTTTAGAGCTGGCAAACCAACGATGGTACCATCGATAGTATCGATGGTAAGGAGCCAGCTTGCACTATCGATGGTTTGAAAACTATCACGATAGTATCGCCGTCGCATTCCACCACTACTTTTCTTGTGTTTTCGCAGCTAAGCGGTATGAAACAATTTTATAATTGTAATATTAGATTTATAATAAGCAGGGCTAACAGAGTTATGTTCTTAAAAACGTAAAAATATGTATGGATTTATGGACAAAAAAATAGAGAAATATGGACGAAATATGGACGAAAAAGTTGACAAATATAGAAAAAAATGGATAAATATAGGTAGTATAGACGAAAAAGGGATAAATTTAGGTATAAAAATGGATAAACGTAGACGATTATATCGATCATATTAACCTTTTATGACAATGAACAATTAGAAATCGCTACAAACAAAAGTGAGCCGTTTGTCTCAAAGATCATTGCAGAAAAATATGACATGTTGTGTCAGATTGGTAAAAACAAAACTACGACGTTTGTCACTCAATATGTGTTTATATAATGAAAATTAACGCTCAACATCGCAAGATGTAACAGGAGCATTTGCATATGCATTCTGTTCAGCAGGTGATAAATTCAGGATAAGATCGTCACCTTCTGTAGAACTATCAATGAGATATAGAATTAATCAATAACTTTACAACACTAGAATTTAAGAGACATAAGAACTGAAAGCATGAAATATGGAATAAAAACTGAATCTTAAAAAATAAACTGCATCATAATTGTTACATTCGATGATACATATTTTTAACGACGCAACTATGTTTTGTTTACATTATTTATTATCGAGTATAAGGCAAATAGATTTATATATAGATTTTCAGACACTTTAATGCTCAAAATATGGATTTATTCAAGTGATTGTGTAAAATATGGATTTATAGGAAAAAAGGCGAAAATATGGAAATAAATATTTTTTCATTTAAAAACCTAATTCTGTTAGCCCTGATAATAAGCCTTTCTTTTCTTTAGACAGTAGACAACTTCAACGGAGTCTGAGAGGATGTTTTCGAAGGCAGGCCAAATAATTTCCGAGCGCAGGTCATCACTAAAGTCAAACATAGTTGACCAGCTCCTGTTCATCAATAAAAATTGGTGGATTACCGAATCTAATATTTAAGATAGATCTCAAGTCTAGCGGCTGGACCGCTACTAACGAAGCAACGTTTTTTTGGTTTTTGGATATTCTTTTTATTTTTATTTTACATTTAAAATATTAAGTTTGACAAATTAAGTGAATTAAATGAAAATAAATAAATATAACACAAAATGCTAAAATTCTAAATTTATTAAAATCGAATTTATAAGGAATACCCCGGCTGTTTTGGGTTTTTCATAAAGAATAAACTCTATATTTCAAAATTTGTTTAATTCGATATTATCGCGATAGTATCGATGGTTCCCGAAAAAAACCTCGAAAACATCGATAGGGTCACTATCAATGTTTTTCCAGCTCTAATCAGCTTAAGACTAACTTATAATCTAAGCTTTCGAAGCTGAGAAGTTCTGCGAGGTAGAAGCTCATTTATACAGCATGTGTACACCAAAATCAATTTCATTTAGAAGCGTAAATCAATAGCTACAACTATTATTATCACGATCTTCAAAAGGAAAAGCATTTCCTTAGCCGTCGACATAGCTGTGAGGGTGGGGTAATGGTGTGGGGGTCGGTATCAGTCTTTGGCACTTGCGACCTTTAATTTGTTACTTGCAAAAGTAAATCAGCCAAGTTCAAAAAATATGAAAATTATCCTTAGTTACTTAAATAATTTTAATTGTTTTAGGTTGAACCTATTCAGATGACCCAAAAAAAAATCATGAATTTGGTTAACCTTTCAGAAGAAAAATTAAATAAGGAATAAATAATATGTTTTTGAAAAACCTTCTTCAGCATTTTATTATAAAATGATTCAAGAGTTAAAGAAAAAAAAAATTACGGAAATCGGTACACTGCACATTGGGCGGAAACGCCGATTTTTTGGCATAAATTCCAATTTTAGAGATACTGGGCTCAAATTTTGCATATATGCTTGAACTATTTTTGTCGAATTTCGTATTTTGTTGTTTTTGATATTTGACCACGCCCATGCCCGCCGCCCACATCAACAGTGGTCCATATGTCCATTTTTACTTACTTTTTTCATAAACTAAAGTTTTTAATAAATAGAACTACAACTTTTACTAAATATGCTTCCATTAGTTATTAAATTTAATATTTGTAAAATTTTTTTTAAATTCCATATTTATTTCTAACAAAAAATTTTTTTTATAATTCTACATCTAAATCAAAATCAAACATATTTTTAAATTCAAAATCGTATTCGATGTTGCCTTCTTCGTCAAATGTCGGTGATTCCAAGAGCTCAATAACTTTTTTCGGTAGAGCTTGTATCCTGGATTTTCTGTGTAAAGAGATTTCGGATAGATACGGATCAGAAGAATCCAGAGCTCTGTGGAAAACATCTGTCAAATTATTTATTCTACTGTTTTTTCTAGCATGAAATAGTCTATCACGCTTATAATGCTTATTATGCGCATCAGAAGCATTTTCTCCCAAGCAACCGACAGGAAGTACCGAACATATAATAATATCCGCGCCGTGAACTAAGAGCTTGTGAACGATAGCGGTCGTCGGATACCATGGATATTTATTTAGGTGCAAGATAAGGGTTTCTTCACAGAATTTCCTAAACTTAATGGCATTAGTTTTAAATTCGCAGGAAATGACAATTAAAATTGTTTGAAGATTTGTTAATAACGTTTCATCTACATCTAGAATTGATGCTAATAATGGCACATTTGAAAATGCTCTTCGCGCCGTGTTGCCGTCATTAGAATTTCCAGAGCCGTTTGGACTCGGTTTGTTTATATGTAGTCCGATTTCTGTCCATAATCTCTTCTCAATTATTTTTTTCTTGCCAACACCTTGTCCTTATTAGAATCATTATTTACTCGCCATTTTTGAAGACCCACTTGGTATGATATATATTTAAAACGAACTCAAATAATCGAATCCATGCGTGTAGATGACTAACTCCGAAATGCAAGGCATTCGGGTTTGGTTCAAAAACCTTACTGTTAATATCAGTTATTTTAAGGAAGTCCTTTGGGCCTGCTCCACAAATCGGACATGATTGGGTTGACCTTGTCCCCGTTAAAGTATTCAAAACTTTGCCATCTATAAGCGTCATGCGTAAGTCGTATGAAACTTCTACTTTAAGAGGGGCTTCTTCATATAAAAATGTTTTTAAATTGGCTATTTGTAAATCCAAACTATTTTTTGAGTTTAAAATATGTTCTCGACTTTCCTTAATGAATTCAATCTTTAATGGCCTGCAATACCTGACGGACTGTGGGCTTCGATTTCTCCAGATAATTCGTCCCATTTGATCAGTCATTTCAAGAGGAATTATTGTCGTCACAAATAAAGATTGGTCAAGGCTTTTAGGTTCTACTTCATTAAATCGTTGCTTGTAAATACTTTGTCCGGTCGAACCATCAAATCCATAGCTTACGGTTAACTTCAGTTTATTTATATTAGAAAATTGTTCAAAGACCGGGGTTTGAAATAAAATAATTCTTGAAACAGTATGGTCTAACAAGTTCTGCAACGGCACTTCAGCAACAGTTTCTGATACTTGTATTGCAAGTGGCCTGCTCTTGTTTTTAGCTTCCTTGACCTTTTCATAGCTAGGAAAAATATTGCAATTTTTTTTTATATTCATTAATCTAATGTTAATATATTGTTGCTTTGAGAAGGAGTTCTCAATAAGGAATGCCAACGCCTTATCTGCTGACAGTAAAATTGGTGTAGAACTCTTCGAATGACATTCATTTGCATTCAATTTTGTCTTTAAAATCCTGGACGTTTCCTTATCTCCGGACTTCTTTGCTGACATGGCAGCTGCATGTATAAGAATGTCTTTTGAATTTTCCTTCGAAAGTTTTGAAGCCAACATTCTTTTCAAACGAGCTCCTCCTTCTTCGAAAGCTAAATGGGGTCTTCCCCTCTGTTTTGTGGCATGATCCTCCTTGGGCAGAAATGATATTTCTGCCGCTAGCCAGCTTTTATTTGCCTCCTTAAAACGTTCCATATGCCTATTACTTTTAATTAATAGCTTTTTAACATGGGCAACAAAATTTTGCAATTGTTTCTTTATGCCATTTTGAGCGTCGGTAGATAAGCAATTTTTGTTTATTTTATCGCATAGCCAATCAAAAGTAGCGTCAATACTGCGTCCCCTGCCCAGCCACACATCCAACAAATCGGATCGACGAATGTTGAGTTGTCCTAAAACTATTCAAATACCCAGCGGGAAAGTGGGAAGTAGGTTTTTTTGTCCTGAAAAAACCAGTGGAAAACCTACTGCTTTTGGCAGGCGTAGGGGTAGGGATAGATGAAAACCTACTTCTTTTGCCAGGCGTTGGGAAGGGGTTAAACGATTTCGGACCGATTTCGGACCGATTTCGGGGGTGGGTTTTTGCCGAAAGAAGGAGGTTTTTGTTCAGCGGTAAGGGAAAAATCCAGTGGATTTTGTCCTGCTTTGGGCAGCTGTAGATCCACTGGAAAACCTCCTCTACCCCTGCCTTTTGTGTGTCACCCCCGTGTATTTGGCAAGGAGAGAAGGCAGAAAAGGAAGGGGTAGAGGAGGTTTTCCACACATTTCTTGTATGAAGAAAGCAGAGGAAAGAAGCATATTTTCCACAGGTTTTTTCCCGCTGGGTATTTTTAATTTGCGCAAGTATGCGCAAAAGGTGTTAACTTTATTTCAATATACATAGAATAACACATACAACCTCTGTTGAGAATATCAAAAGTTTCACTAATACACATCCCCATTTTATGTTGTGGGAAGGGGATGAGCGGAGGAGATCTTGGAGAGAGGCAAAGCTCTCTTCTTCCTTTTATTCTCTCACTCTCAGCCTAAGAACGTTCTGGTTTCCTTTTTGTATGCACATGCGTGCCCTACTTACTTGCTTACAGACAACGAGAGCGTGCGGTTGTATAAAATAAAAATAATTAAAACTACAATTAAAGTGTTCTTACTTTTTGGCAAATCGGGCTGGAGTTTGTATAAAACATTAATACTATAAATTCTATAGGTTATGGGCCCAGACACGATTTGCAACAAAGTGCTATAGTAAAATGCTTTGATTGTAACCAATAATAAAAGTGAAATAAAAAAAAAAAGAAAGAAAAGTGAAACAATTAAAGCTTAAGGGGTTATATACCTTTTTCACCAGAGAAATACATGGTTTTTATTTATTTATTTTTAGCATGTTACCATTGTTTTATTTAAATTCAATAAAAATTTTATCAAAGTACGTGTCCTTAACTTAATTCGTATAAAATTTCGAGTGAAAATTTTGAGTATTGTGGAAGTTAGAGTCCTTCCCGCAGAAGTCCTTTTTTCATTAGAGGCTTGCGGTGAGCATGAAAACAAGAAAACGGCTCAACTTAAAAAAAAATGAAAAAAAACTACGTTAGTATATAGTGTTACCTAGTTCGTGAACGAAGGATTTTACGAAAAAAATTTTTTACAGTTACAGTGATTATTTTTTCAAAAAAACCGATTTTTCGAGGTCTAATAATTTAGTTTTTCGCCCCAAAAAAATAGAAAAATTTGTCGAAAAAAAATTCCTTCGTTCACGAACTAGCTATTGTATCTACAAACAATCCCCCAAAATATCAAATCGATCGATGTAGTGGTTACCGAGATATCGTGCTCACCGCAATGACCTTTTCTCAAAAATGCGACTCCGAGATAATCGCGTTTAAAGTTTTAGGTGGACATTAGGTAGTCATGTTCACCGTGCGCTATGAACGGCTGTATCTTAGGTTCTAGTGCCCCGATCTCTAAAAAATTTTGCAGAAAAATTGTTGAAAGTATGTACATCAAAAAAAAATCATAAAATTTTTTTCGATTTTTTGAGTCTGAAAAAGGTATATAACCCCTTAAATAAAGTCTAAACAAAATAATTATTGAAATTTGTGCTTATAAGTGAACAACGCACATATACATACATTGTAAGGGTTTGTAAAACGCCTTACAAGTTTGAGTGCAGGAGAGCCGCATAGCAACAGCGGGATGCGCGGCGTGCAGAAGAAAAGGGAAATAACGGTGCAAAGGACTTTGGACTCAATGCTGCGGTGAGTCTGCAGACTTTGGACCCAATAACGGTGAGTCTGCGGACTTCGGACCCGCGCAAAGAGGAGAGACCGTGAACTAACGGTACCGTTCTGGACTTTGTACCCGTTATAACGGTGAAGTTCTGGACTTTGTACCCGTTATAACGGTGAAGTTGGCGGACTTTGGACCAGCACAAAGAGGAGAGACCGTGAACTAACGGGACTTGTGCTGCCCTTTGGACCCGATCACGCCACTTGTCCTGCACTTTGGACCCAATCACGCCACCGAAGGAGGGAAATAACGGGACCAGGGTGGCATATAAAAGGAGGACGCGTGCAGGAAGCTTGACAGTCAAGTGAAAGTCGTGCAAGTGACCGTATCAACGCGAGGAGTTAGAAAGGAACCGCCTCGGAGGACGGTCGTGTCCAAGACCCGCCAAGACAGTCAAGTGAAGTCGTGCAACGAGATCGTACCAACGCGAGTGAAACCCCAAGGAGAATACCAAGTGCCAAATAATCCGGAATCAAGATCGCCGAGTCAAGAAGCCCAACGACGGTCACGTCTACATAAGCTGAGACTGCCAAGCTGAGATCCCGAGGGTACAAGGTAAGTTGTAGGGTGCGTCTACGAGTCTCGAAATCGACGAAGTTGGTGGAGTCTTGGCAGTGGATGTTGTGCGAAAGGTACCCGGCGTCGGTTTCCTATGAAAGATTGAGAACCTGCTGAGGGCCAGGCCGACGAAGATCCAGTGGAGTTGTGCGAAAGGTACCCGGCGTCGGTCCACACGAGAGTGAGGACCTGCTGAGGGCCAGGCCGACGAAGTCCCGACCGAACTCCGGGGTGGAGCGAAGAGTGGTGACTGCAGGCATCACTGCTTAGCCCCGCTAGGGAGGTTCTGCCTAACATCCTCCAAGGTTGTGAGAGGCTCGTAGCGTGCCTAATACGCGACCGGTGCCCGAAAGACTCGGCAAGGCAGAGGACGCACGACAGGCGTGCCGTCGCAGGAGTCGACGCGGGAGCCATTACCGGCGTCAACGAGGGAGATCGAGTCATCAGACAGCAGAACCACAAATCAAATATCGAGCTACAAATCTACGTACAATAAACCCAACAAGTATTCTTAAATCTAACCTAACTCTGTGTTATTCTTTGGTCTCGGGGTTACGCATCAATAAATTTGGTGGGACGAACACACAAACTCATCTGAGCTAGCCGCACGTTCTCGTAGCGAGCGAAGACACAAAAGCAGTTCGTTACATCTGGCGCCCAAGCGTGATACTCAGACCAAAGAAACCAGAAAATAGATTTGAGATCGGGAAGTCGGAGACTGCGGAGTTTCCGAAGGAAGGGGGAGGACGATACGGAGTATCGATGCAGTGCCTCCCACACACACGTATTTTGGAGCGCGAGCGCCTGGAGCGCGAGACGCGGGTCAGAGGAGGGTACACAGCCGCACGCATATAACGGATCACTCACACTAACAAACCGAAAGAGAGCGGCGGGAAGGATCCCGTTACCGGTACAAATCCACCAAATAACGGGAGTGGCGGAAATAAGGAAACCGAGCTGTCATGGGGAACCACGTGGGAAGATTCGGTCTTTTCAAAAACTACGATCGAGATGGCCGGACGCAAGCAGCAACAGCAGCAACAGAAGCAGCAGCAGCAGAAGCAGCAGCAGCAGAAGCTGCAGCAGCAGAAGCAGAAGCACCAGCAGCAACAGCAGCAGCAGCTACAGCAGCACCAGCAGCCGCAACAACAGCAACAGCAGCAGCCGTTGCCCATGAAGCAGCTACGCAAGCGTAAGGTCGGCGCGGAGGGCCGCGACCAGCGGCAACAGCCAGGGGCGAGATGGGGGCGTCGGCGCACGTCGTCGGCCCTCCAGCTGCTGGCGTCCCCGCTGGTATCGCGGTCGCCGTCGCCGGCCTGGTGCGAGATGTCGGAGAGGGAGGTGTCCTCCGACGAGGAGGTCGACGGCGGCCCCACCGCGGAGATGGTCACGGTGGAGCTGTCGTCGACAGAGGAGGACAGCGGCGGGGAGACCGTAACGCCCGTGGTCTCGTCAGATGAGGACGACGACCGGCGGGCGGCGAAGGCGAGGAGGAGCTACAGGCAGCTCAGGCGGGCCGTGGCGGGCGGCGATTTTATCCGATGCGGAACGGAGGCTCCGTCGGGGGACCCCGCAGAGGTGGCAGCCATTGTGGCCAGGTGCCAATGGACGCTGCGACGGCTACAGGAGCAGGAGAGGGAGAGGGCGGCGGCGTGGGAGGCGTGGCAAGTGCGTCTCCAGCAGGCAGAGGAAGAGGAGGCCGAGTTATGGAGGCCGCCTCCGAGGTCGCCGTCGGCGTCGTCGTCGGCGTCGTCGTCGTCGTCGTCGTCGTCGTCGTCGTAGTCGTCGTCGTCGTCGTCGTCGTCGTCGGCGTCAGCATCACCGCCGAAGCGGCCGTCGCCACCGCCGAGGTCGCCACCACCGCCACCGCCTAAATTGCAATCGCCACCGCCATCGGCAAAACTGCCGTCGCCGCCGAAGCCGTCACCGCCGCCGCCGAAGATGGCACCGCCTCCTCCGCCGGCGTGGGTGTGGCCACCACGGCCGGAAGGACCGCTGCCGTCGTCGACGCCGCCGCTGCCGCGAGGACCGCCACCGTCGCCACCGCTACCGCCGCCACTGCCGCGAGGACCGCCGCCGTCGCCACCGCTACCGCCGCCACTGCCGCGAGGACCGCCACCGTCGCCACCGCTACCGCCGCCACTGCCGCCGCCGTCACCACCGCCGCCGCCGCCAGTGGCAAGAAGCACGCCGCCACTGCCGCAAGGGCCACCGCCGTCGGCGCCGCAACCGCCGCCAGGACCGCCGAGGCTACTCCGGCAGGTGTCGTGCCCGGAGGCCCAGGCACCGAAGAGGCCCACCTTGCGGAGGACGGTGTCGGTGGAGCCCGCCGGGCGGGAGATAGCCCTTACGGAGTGTCCGGAGGCGGTGAGGGTCGAGGCGGAGAAGCAGGCCCAACGAGGGAGGACCCAGCGGTGGGCCAAGCTGATGTGGTCGGAGGGGGCCCGCTACCGCATTAAGATGGCGGGCGGGCGGGCCAGGGTTTTCAAAACTAAATAAATGCCTCGCCATGTGCCATTGAATCGGCTGTGTATTAAGGGGACAGGGGTGGGTAATGCCGGAGGTGGACCGGTCAGTAAAAACACACACAAAAAAACAGGCAAAACAGAAAAAAAATACACAAGAAAAAAGGATGGGGGCCGGACGGGTCAATGACCCCGCGAGGGGCGCGAGCCAGGCGCGCGGGCCGGCAAGGAGCGAGGCGAGAGGGGGTCAGCGACAGACCCAACGACTCCATGGACGTCCGCCCGAGGACCATCTGCCGGGCGCGACGGGCCAAGGATGGCGCCCGGCGCATGAAGAGGAAGCAGCGACTGGAAGCCGGGACAAGCTGGAATAAAAAGAGGAAAAGGTAAGCCGAGGAGCGGCCAAATATTTCACAAACTTACCTGGGAGCAAGCCCGGGCCTCCAGTCCAAAGGGGCTGCTGGGGTGGGAGGGGCAGTGGAGGGGAAAAGGGGCCAAGAGAGGGCCTGCCGGGACGCGCTGCATCATGGTGGGCGCCCCGGCACATAGTCATCGGGGAGGCGCTCGCAGCTCAACCCGGAAAAGATGCATGCTGCAAGAAGAGGGAGGAAATGGTGAGAAATTTGGAAAAGAACGAAATAACCTCAAGTACTTACCAAAACAAAATTACGAGGCCAGCGGAAATTGGGAATGGGGTCGCCACGATAACGGCGGTCGATCGATAGTGCGATCGATGGGAGCTAAAGAAATACTGGAAACATCGCTGGCCGGTCACACTGAATATGACGGCACCCTGAGGAGTGGCAACGCCACGATCGATAGACGAGTTATCGATTGTGCGCGGGGAAATTCTGCGCGGGAGACTTTTCAAATTTGAAACGAGGATCGGAAGGAGTCGCGCGCTGGGAGTTTTCGACGGTCAAGATGCCCTAGTCAAGAAGCCCAACGACGGGATGTCTACATAAGCTGAGACTTAGGTGCTGAGATTTGAGGAGCTCTCAGCCGTGGCAGGAGGAGGTCGACGAGGGAGTGGCAGCGGCCACAAGGATCTAGGAAGGATCGAGGTGCGCGCAAGAAGCCATGGAGGTCGAGACGCGGCAGTCGAGATGCCTTACTAAGCTGAGACTGTCCGGCTGAGATCCAGAGGGCCCTTGGCCGCACTCAGGAGTGGAGGTCGACGTGGGAAGGATGCAAATTGAGAACGTTTCCCCAAGATATTCCGGAGCCCGAAGCTTTTAAAAGTTTCCGAAGGAAGGGGGAGATGTAAGGGTTTGTAAAACGCCTTACAAGTTTGAGTGCAGGAGAGCCGCATAGCAACAGCGGGATGCGCGGCGTGCAGAAGAAAAGGGAAATAACGGTGCAAAGGACTTTGGACTCAATGCTGCGGTGAGTCTGCAGACTTTGGACCCAATAACGGTGAGTCTGCGGACTTCGGACCCGCGCAAAGAGGAGAGACCGTGAACTAACGGTACCGTTCTGGACTTTGTACCCGTTATAACGGTGAAGTTCTGGACTTTGTACCCGTTATAACGGTGAAGTTGGCGGACTTTGGACCAGCACAAAGAGGAGAGACCGTGAACTAACGGGACTTGTGCTGCCCTTTGGACCCGATCACGCCACTTGTCCTGCACTTTGGATCCAATCACGCCACCGAAGGAGGGAAATAACGGGACCAGGGTGGCATATAAAAGGAGGACGCGTGCAGGAAGCTTGACAGTCAAGTGAAAGTCGTGCAAGTGACCGTATCAACGCGAGGAGTTAGAAAGGAACCGCCTCGGAGGACGGTCGTGTCCAAGACCCGCCAAGACAGTCAAGTGAAGTCGTGCAACGAGATCGTACCAACGCGAGTGAAACCCCAAGGAGAATACCAAGTGCCAAATAATCCGGAATCAAGATCGCCGAGTCAAGAAGCCCAACGACGGTCACGTCTACATAAGCTGAGACTGCCAAGCTGAGATCCCGAGGGTACAAGGTAAGTTGTAGGGTGCGTCTACGAGTCTCGAAATCGACGAAGTTGGTGGAGTCTTGGCAGTGGATGTTGTGCGAAAGGTACCCGGCGTCGGTTTCCTATGAAAGATTGAGAACCTGCTGAGGGCCAGGCCGACGAAGATCCAGTGGAGTTGTGCGAAAGGTACCCGGCGTCGGTCCACACGAGAGTGAGGACCTGCTGAGGGCCAGGCCGACGAAGTCCCGACCGAACTCCGGGGTGGAGCGAAGAGTGGTGACTGCAGGCATCACTGCTTAGCCCCGCTAGGGAGGTTCTGCCTAACATCCTCCAAGGTTGTGAGAGGCTCGTAGCGTGCCTAATACGCGACCGGTGCCCGAAAGACTCGGCAAGGCAGAGGACGCACGACAGGCGTGCCGTCGCAGGAGTCGACGCGGGAGCCATTACCGGCGTCAACGAGGGAGATCGAGTCATCAGACAGCAGAACCACAAATCAAATATCGAGCTACAAATCTACGTACAATAAACCCAACAAGTATTCTTAAATCTAACCTAACTCTGTGTTATTCTTTGGTCTCGGGGTTACGCATCAATAAATTTGGTGGGACGAACACACAAACTCATCTGAGCTAGCCGCACGTTCTCGTAGCGAGCGAAGACACAAAAGCAGTTCGTTACAACATATATGTATGTATATGTATATAATTTTTTGTTTTCGGCAGCGTGCGAGCGAGTGTTAAAGCAGACTAGCTACAAGAATTCTGAGAAACGCATAGCAATTCAAAGGAAGAACATTATTCTCGGAAGATGGAAAAAGGAAAGAGAAACATAACACCCTTTAACGGCGAAAAATATTCCATATGGAAATTTAGAGTCAGGGCTTTGCTAGAGGAAAACGATTTGTTAAAAGTAGTTGATGAGGAACCAAGTGACAAGGAAAGTGAGGAAGTGAAGCGAGCAAAACGAAATGCAAAGAGGATTGTAATAGAATATCTAAGTGATTCATTTTTAGTATTTGCTAACAATGGGAACTCAGCTAAGGAAATTTTTGAAAATCTGGATGGTATTTACGAGCGTAAAAGCCTAGCGTCTCAACTTTCATTACGCAAACAACTATTGGCTTTAAAATTGAAGGGTGATACTCCGCTAGTAAACCACTTTCGTTTATTTGATGATTTGTTTACTGAGTTAGTTGCGGCGGGAGCCAAGATAGATGAAATGGACAAAGTGTCTCATTTGCTTCTAACACTTCCAACTAGCTATGATGGAGTAATTACAGCGTTAGAAACTCTCTCTGAGAGCAGTTTAACATTAGGGTTTGTCAAGACTCGGCTTCTTGACCATGAAGTTAAACTAAAAGGAGCTGCCAAGGACACAAGTGCAAAAGTGTTACAGGCTATAGGCAATCGAATGCCTAGGGATAGCACATACAAAAACAAAATAACAAAATTTGTCAAGAAACAATTTCCAAATAATTCAAAGTCTAAGCTAAAATGTTTTCATTGTGGAAAATTAGGCCATATGAAGAAAGACTGTTTCTTATTAAAAAGGCAGGCAGGCAACCAGAATATTCAAAACCAGAGTAATGTTAGAGAGAGACAGGCTCAGATGGCAAAAGCAACGCAGCCAGAACATTCGTTTGCATTTATGATGAACGTAGCTGTTAGAGAGAGACAGACTCAGATGACAGCGACGCAGCAGGACTGTGCTTTCGCATTTATGATGAAATCAGCTAATTCTAATGAAAAGACAGATTGCATAGAATTTATATTAGATTCTGGGGCGTCAGATCACATAGTAAACGATGTAAATTTATTTTCCGAGTATGAAAATATAAATCCAAGTGTGCCGATTGAGATTGCAAAGCGTGGAGAGTTTGTGTATGCTTCTGCGAAAGGACTAGTTAATCTTAACAGTTCTGGGAAAAATATTGCATTACAAAATGTGCTGTATTGCAAGGAAATCCCGCACAATTTACTATCCGTGAAGAAGATGCTGGATGCTGGAATGTCCGTCGAATTTAATCCGGATGGTATTAAAGTAATCAAAAATGGTAACTTGGCATTTGAAGGAACATGTGAGTATAATGTACCGATTGTGAAATTTTATTTAAATAGTAAAATATATTTATCCAAAAGTTTAAATGATGCAGAATATCGCTTGTGGCATGAAAGGTTAGGCCATATTAGTGTAGGAAAATTCTTAGAAATTAAACGAAATAGCTTGTTTGAAGATGTTGAACTTATAAAAAACGTACAGCTAAATAAAAATGAAATATGTGAGGCGTGTATAAACGGAAAGCAATCTAGGCTTAAATTTGAAAAATCTAAAAATAAAGAAAATATTGACCGCCCGTTGTTTGTAGTTCATTCTGACGTATGTGGTCCGATTACTCCCTCAACTATTGATATTAAAAACTATTATGTAGTATTTATTGATCAGTTCACACATTACTGTGTGACATATTTAATAACTTATAAATCAGACGTGTTTTTTGTATTCAAAGACTTTGTAGCAAAAAGTGAAGCTCATTTCAATTTAAAAATAGTAAATCTGTATATTGATAATGGCAGGGAATGTCTCTCTAATGAAATGCGTGAATTTTGTGTAGAAAAAGGTATCAGTTATCACTTAACGGTTCCTCACACCCCACAATTGAATGGTGTTGCGGAGCGGATGATTAGAACAATCACCGAAAAAGCTCGATCTTTGATTAATGGTACTAAACTTAATAAAAGTTTTTGGGGTGAAGCTGTTTTAACAGCAACTTATTTAGTAAATAGGACCCCAAGTAGAGCTTTGGAAAATATAAGAAAAACACCATATGAGATGTGGCATAAAAAGAAGCCAATATTAAAATATTTGAAAATATTTGGATCGACTGTGTACGCACTAAATAAAGTGCGTAAGCGAAAATTTGACGAGAAGTCTATCAAGACTATATTCGTTGGGTATGAGCCAAATGGCTATAAATTGTGGAATGAGGAATCGAGGAAGTTTGTGATAGCAAGAGATGTAGTGGTGGACGAAAAAAGCATAAAATCTATGACTTTAAATGAAAATGACTCTGTGGTAAAACATAATGATGTTAGCAGAAGTCATGATTCTCCAATTGAAGAGAATGAAGAGTTAGATTTCCCATTACAGGAAATGAATGAATCAATGGATTCAAAGTCAGATGAAAATTCCACTTGTCTCGAGAATACCGATCCAGTAGTTGAAACTGGTGATAATATAAAAGAAAATGAAAATCAACAAGTCAGACGCAGTGAGAGAAATAAAGATAAACCAAAATTATCATACAGATTTTTAGAAAAATGTCTTATGAATACCCAATTATGTTTAAATGATATTCCCAATTCATATGAGGAAATTAAATTTCGTAATGACAGAACTTTGTGGGAGAAAGCCATTCGAGATGAACTAAATTCTCATTTTGTAAATAATACATGGTGCTTAGTGCAAAGGCCTACAGATAAAAACATAGTAGATTGCAAGTGGGTTTTTAGTTTAAAGCAAGACGAAAACGGAAATTTACTAAAATATAAGGCAAGACTGGTAGCAAGGGGCTTCACCCAAGAATATATGATGGATTATGATGAGACCTTTGCACCTGTTGCACGAATTTCTAGTTTCAGATTTCTTTTAGCATTTTCTAATCAATATAATTTACTGATCCATCATATGGATGTAAAAACAGCATTTTTAAATGGAAATTTAAAGGAAGAAATTTATATGAAGATTCCAAAAGGTTTAAACCAGTATGATGGGAATAAAGTGTGTAAACTAAATAAAGCTATTTATGGCCTGAAGCAAGCTGCACGATGCTGGTTCGAGTCTTTTGAAAGTGCATTAAAAAAATTTGGATTTCAGAATCTAGAAGTAGACCGATGTATATATATTTTAAATAAGGGAGATATAAATAAAAATATATATTTACTATTATATGTTGACGATGTGGTAATTGCCACCAGTAATTCCGAAAGTATGTCTAAATTTAAAACTTATCTTTCAAGTACATTTCAAATGACTGACTTATATGAAATACGACATTTCCTTGGTATAAAAATTGATCGAAAAGATGATCAAATTTGTCTCAGTCAATCTGCATATATTAAAAATGTTTTAAAGAAATTCAATATGGAAAACTGTAATCCAGTTAGTACCCCACTTCCAAGCAGACTAAATTATGAGGACTTGCAAGCTGAAGAATCATGTGAAGCACCATGTAGGAATTTAATTGGCTGTTTAATGTACATAATGTTGTGTACACGACCAGACTTGAGTACATCAATAAGTATCTTAAGCCGGTATACTAATAATAATAACAAAGAATTATGGCAATGTCTTAAACGAGTTTTACGATACCTAAAAGGAACTGTTGACTTAAAGTTATCGTTCAAAAGGAATCTTAAAGTGGATAATATTCTTATAGGATATGTCGATTCTGATTGGGCTGGAAATGAGACTGATAGGAGAAGTACTACAGGATTTATATTTAAAATGTTTGGAAACTGTTCAATTTCCTGGAGTACTATGAAACAAAAATCAGTTGCTGCTTCATCTACCGAAGCCGAATATATGGCCTTATTTGAAGGTGTTAGAGAAGCATTATGGCTAAAGTCATTAATAAATGAAATTAAATTAAAATTAAATGGCCCAATAGATATTTTTGAAGACAACCAAGGTTGTATAAGTATAGCCAATAATCCTACTTGCCACAAGAGAACTAAGCATATAGATATTAAATATCATTTTACCAGGGAACAAATTGAAAACAAACTAATCTGCGTCAAGTATATTTCCACAGATTTCCAATTGGCTGATATTTTAACGAAGCCACTACCAACAGCTAGGTTCACTGCACTGCGAGACCAACTGGGGCTAACTGGACCTTCAGCCTGAACCTTTATATGGATATTTTCTTTTGGTTAATTGATAATTCACGTGAAAACCAAGACAAATTGGATCTCTTGGCATTTTTATATATATATATTTATACCCTTGCAGAGCAGAGGGTATTATAATTTCAGTCAGAAGTTTGCAACGCAGTGAAGGAGACACCTCAGACCCCATAAAGTATATATATTCTTGATCAGCATCACCATCTGAATCGAAATATGTATGTACGTCTGTCCGTCTGTCCGTCTGTCCGTCTGTCCGTCTGTCTGTCTGTCTGTCTGTCCGTCTGTCCGTCTGTCCGTCTGTCCTCCTGTCGGTTTCTATGTAAACTAGTCTCTCAGTTTTGAAGCTATCTTGCTGAAACTTTCTCAAAAGTTGTGTAGTTATTGCACGCAGTATATAAGTCGGAACGAGCCGGATCGGCCGACTATATCGGATAGCTCCAATACAAGAGAATGAAATAAAAAATTCTCACTCTGTTGTTTTTGATCAGATCGACTTGAATTCTTCAAGATGGCGTTTTCTAACTGTTATTGAATTTCGGATAAAATTTGAACAAAATCGGATAACTCTATCATATAGCTGCCATAGGAGAGATCGAAAAATATATATAGAATTAATGGAAATAAATTGATAACATCGTTGTTTTTTATCCCACGAGCATGATTTTTTTAATATCAAGTTTTTTAACAACCCTTATATTGAGAAAAAAGTTTCATAAAAATCGGACAACTATATCTTATAGCTGCCATAGGAAAGATCGAAAAATATATATTGAATTAATGGGAATTAATTGATAACTTCGTTGTTTTTTATCCCACGCCCATGATTTTTATTTGAGTATAAAGTTTTTAAGAAGCATTGAATTTAAAAAAAATTTCTTTAAATTCGGACAACGATATTATATAGCTGCCTTGGGACCGATCGAAAAATCTATACAAAACAAAACTATTACATCTCTGTTTTTTTTTATGTTTTTTGTTATACAAACATGGTTTTTCTTTAAGATTTTCTTTAAGGATTATTAAATTTCGAAAAAAGTTTAATGAAAATCGGAAAATTGCAATATTTGAATTTGTGTAAAATGTATTAATTAAAACAACATTTAATTTTAAAGGATTGCTGCTAGTTTCTGTAAATTTTTATTTCGAAATTCACGTACTCAGCCCCCACACCACGACAAGGTCTCAATCCACGAGGGGGAAATTTTAACTACTTAAAAATTAAATTGCACATTATTTTAAACCAAGACTTAATTTTATACAATTTATTTATACAATTAGGTACTTAATTAAATAACCCTTAATAAATACAAATAACAACTTAACATACTTGTACAATTATAGAAAATACGTTATCCAAGAAATTAATTATTAACTTATACATAATTACTTATAGGCTACACTTTTAAGAAAACACCATCATGATGACTGTATGGGGTCTCATATGTAAGGGCAACAGCTTCTGAAATACCAGTATCAGCAAAAAACCAATCTATTTGCGTTTGATGCTTTGTCGTTGGACTACTATTAATTGGTACAAGGTTATGAGCATTTAGAATTTCCTCTAAGGAATCAGTTCGTGTGGACCTGCATATGTTAAAATCTCCTAATATAACCACTTTATTATTTTCCATACTGCGAACTCTTTGAACGTCATTTATAATTTCATTTCGAAATCTTGCTATAGGATATCCGGGACTCCTATAAACAATGATAAATGATGTATCAAGATATTTAAAAGCAATCGATTGATAAGTGGCCCTTGAATTCAAAAACTTATTCGTCTCAAACAGAAGGACCACTCTATGGAAGATACTCTGCTTTGCAAAAATAATTATTCCATTCTTTCCAATATTATTCAATCGATTGCTGTCAATTCTTCCTATGATGTTGAAATCTATAAGGCTGTACTCTTCTCTTGGAAGAGACCAGGTTTCGACAAAACATAAGAAGTCAGCGGAACAAATAATTTTATCGTTGGATATATCTTCGCGATGGGCACGAAGAGACTCAACATTGTGGTAATATAATGAGATAGTATTTTCATTGGCCAAGAATTCGTATTGCGTAGTCAAGGTCTTTTCCTCTCTTAAACTTTGAAGTTCAGTTTGGACATTTGTTGCTCCAAATCTTGTTGGAGGAACAAAGTCGCCTATTAGGAAAAGACCCGATGCGCTTGTTGCCCTGCTACACGCTACATAAAGTGAAGCTCGCTTAATGCCTCTTTTAAGATGCACTGCGACTTTGCTGTAGGTGGCTCCTTGGCTTTTATGGATGGTAATAGCCTCAGCAGGAACAACTGGGAATTGCTTGCGATCTACTGTAGAATGCTCTGAAGTTCCACATCGAAATACTCGTGAAACCTTTTTTATCGGAGTCCAATCTGAATGCTCATTTCCTCTCACTTTTGATCTAGCAATAGCTCCAACCGTTGGATCAGAAAACTTAATCCACAGCCCTGTAACCAAAAGCGAACCGTTTACCATACAACTGTCTATTTGCATGAGGTCGCCAGTTGCACCATTTACCAGTCCATCATTGGTGTCTATATTAACGGTTACCATATATTTTGCAGTTCTTTTCAGATGAAGAATATATGATAATCCCTGGGTTTCCGACGTTTTCATATTTTTTGCATTTCTAAGAGTTCTTTCTCTGTGACTCTGCTGCATGTTTGCCGATTTAATTGTATCTATTGCAGTTGAAATAAACTCTTCTGTGTTAATTTGTGCCAGTTTCAATGTATTATAGCGATCCACCTCATCATTTGAGCAAAATAGGTGGATGGCATCGTCGGGAACCTCAGTTGGGGGGACTACTCTCTGCCTAAGGAGTTCTATGTCTGTGACCGACATGTTGGCTTCAGACATATTGTTTAGAGCTAGCGCAAATGCGTGGTCGTCGCGTTGCCGCATTATTTCGGTCAGCTCAAAAAATTTAAAATTATCCCAAAGATTAGTTCCAGCGATAATGTTATATGGATTGTTGGTATTTTCTAAGAATATCCAACGATCCCCAACTGGAGAAAGCTGCTTGAGATCTCCAAACACAATTATTGATTTGCCACCGAATATTAAATCTTGGCTTCTAAAAATTTGTCTTAGTCTTTGATCCAAATACCAAAGCATTTTGGAACCGACCATCGAAATTTCATCAATAATTATTAATTGTAGGTCCATTAACTTACAATGAATTGTGTTAACTGAGTCATTGCTTAAAGGCCTTAATGGACCAGATGACTGGTTAACTGGAAGGGAGAATATGGAGTGAAGGGTGAGTCCTCCAATTCCAAAAGCAGCTTTTCCGGTAGGAGCACATAATAATACCTTTGGAGAATCAGTTGCCCCAGGAATTTTACTTGCTCGCCAAGTTATAGACTGATAAATAGTCGAAATCAATCTACTTTTGCCTACTCCAGCCCCTCCGCCAACGTATTCATAAAATGTTTTTTTGCTGCTACATTATGCATTACATGGGCATAATACTGGCGCTGTTTTGAATTGAGCGACCGGGTAAGCGAGCAAAGATTGTCTTCTGATACCAACGGTGGAAGTCTAATAAGTTGAAGCTCGCCCTCTTCAACGTTAGCAGCATCATCATCCTGAAACATATTTATGTTTTGGCCGACGTTTGGCACTGCCAGAGCTCTGAACTCTTCATCTAAGTATTGGGAAGCAGGTTGGTCAGGAAGAGGACCACTTTCTTGTCTATCAACATTTTGCAGCTCTTGAAGAACTCTGTCCAATTCCATATCATCAAAAACATCGTATTCCGCTTTATTGCGTTTAATTAGCTCATAGTTGTTTCTGAAGGTGCTCTCGTTATCGTTGGAGATGAGGTCAGTATCTTCATTTCTCCAGGGAAAGAAAAGCATTACGTGCTCTCGAAAATAGTCGGATGGGGAAGAATTTAAACTAAATCGGACCCATCGGAGGATTAGGGCATGCTTACGTTTTTTACAAACCCAGTCCCATCCAGCAGTTGGTAACTTTGTTCGCCTGCCAAATTTTCGTTATCTGGTTCCAAGTCCATCGGCTCTTCATAATCTTCGTTGGAAGGATTTGCTCGTGTATTTGACCTAGAAAATTTGTACCAAGCCGCAAATTCTGCAAGGCATACTGACTCTAATAACTCATGCCTTTGCACATATCGGTCGAGTAAATTTCGCTCAAAAATATCAGTTGAGTCTCCTGGAAGCTGTTCTAGTTCTCTGTTGGATCGAACTATGCGAACTCTTTTATCTGGATGGCAAGTGTTTATAAAAATATTTCCTTCACTAGCCTCAGACATGTGTAAGCCTAAAATATTGTAGGCAGCTTCTTGGGCTGATATCTCCGTAGCGTTTATAAATTTGCTCCCTAGGTGTTGCAACTTTCTTTTAATTGAAATGTTTCCGTGTTGCATTTCAGTCATTGCTTCCCGCATCAGTTGAGACACGCCGCGGTTGGATTTGTTAATGTAGTTAATTATGTAACTACAACAGGCATAAGCGTCTAAGATAAATTGGATATCCATGTTGGCTCTATGTAATTCTAAGATACTCTTATTATACGCATTTAACAACCTATCAGAAAATTGACGACGTAAAAATACCTGGGGCTTTTTTAAGCTGGATCTAACTGCAAGCTTGTACTCCTCAAATGTGCTTCCAAGTTGGGAAAGAAAATAATTAAAATCGTTGTAGGTCGCTGCTTCATCTTCAGGACAAGATTTTAAAATATTTTTAATTTTTCTAAACAACGCTTTATGAGTGTCAAGACTGGCTTCATTTTCTTCCAAAGGATATAAGATGAGAGTTTCAGGCATGGGAGGGTATGGCATATTGAAGCGGCAAAATTCCTGGCCTCGCAGTTCTCTTAAGCACGATGAACTATGCTTATGGCGCTGATATTGAATTACTTCTTGCAATTCAGGATCGTTTCCGCTGGTAGTAATAAACCTATCAATAAAACGTACTAATTCATCAGAATTTTCCGCTCCTTCGAGGTTTGGCGCTCCAGAAAGCCAGTACATTCCATGAGAGTGTGGAGAGCCTCTGTGCTGGAACTCGATCCTCCAATAATAATGTGTTAGGGTATACTCCCCAAATATTTCGGAGCTTTTGAATAATTTTAATAATTGACGGAACCTGTAGTCAAAGTAACGGGAGCAAGTTACTGGGTCGGATCGGATCAGTCGAGCTTTTTCGGTACTGGATAATGATGCAGCTTCCTCCTCATTTATTATTTTGTTATCTAACAAAAGAGAAAGAATAATCAAAAGTTCATTCCATTTTGTTTCAGCAGCAGAAAGGGTGATAAAAAATGTAGGCAAACCAAATTGTCTTATCATTGCTATGACCTTTTTCTTTTCTGCTTCCCAATGAGCAGGAGCTGAACGCAAACCTTTTAAAATATGATACCCGTCGTCATGCTGCACTAGTCTGTCAATAAAAGATTCATCCCTTACGTTTGCAGCAGTTACCGCACCTGATTTTTTTCGTAAGGCAATGGAAATGGAGTTTTGAATTCGCTGCATCTCATAAAATTTGTACATATAAAGGACTTTAGGAACAACTGCACAACGTCGATCGTAATATCGAATTTGGGACCTCGCTTTTTTTGCGTAGGTGGTCTTGGCCTTAAAAATTTCACCACAAGATATTGTTGGAAATGAAAGTTCTTCAGCATCGTCATCTAGGGTTAAATTTGTGGGACGGCGGCCTTCACCGGGAGCCAAAGCAATACGCTGAAAATCATTCCCGTTATTATTTTCTAATAGCGTTTCGTGACCACCAGGATTTAAATTTTCATCCTGTTGGTCGTTTGGTTGAGAATGTTGAAGGCGCAAAAGCTGTTCAACTTCTTCTCGGTCAGATTCATCTGCGATGAATGGTACTTCTTCGCTATCTCTCATTTCATTCAGCCAATCACCAATTAATGAGATATTGTGCTTTCTATACAGCTCTGTGTTTACTAAATAACGCACTGCTTCAAGCACTCTCGACGGACGAATTGTTTCCGTCATGAAATTATGGGAGTATTCTAACTTTCTCTTTAAGTGAACTTGGATAACATGTGTAGAATCAAAAGAGCGGGGAGCGCACTTACTGTATCAGGTACAGAAATTGGGACATTAACTACAGCGCCTCTTATTCCGCATTGCCTTTCATATCCTAGGGATATAATGCGCATAAAGGGAATTCGGGGAGAAATGAGGCGCTCTTCAAGACATGTTAAATTTTGAGACACTCGGGAATCTCTGGAAAATCAAAACCATTACCAAGACACAGAGATGGTATTCTACCTTTGGAAACGGCCTGGCGACATGTGCTGCAAAATTTGTATTTGCCGGACGGACTGGGAAATTTACTACTTAAATAAAATGCGTTGCCTACATTCATATTCGGAAACTTAGACGATATAGTAAATTTGTTCAAAGCACTCACCTGAGATATAAACCAAGTCCCTCCACAGCATATGCAGCATTCAGTTGGTCCGTATTTGATGTTTTGTAGATACTGCTCCTTTGCTGACGCTCGGCTCCTTCGGCGTTGTTGTTCCCGTTGATCCTCTCTTTCGTCTGCGGAAAGTCCAGCTCTAGCATCCATGTTTCGTTGAGACTGTCGTGAAGATTCAGCCTGTCGATTCTCCGAACTGGTCCTATACGTCAAGAGTCGTTCCTCAGCCATTTCCCGAATCCGTTGCTCCCGAAGCCTCCTCTGTAGACGTGTTTCCCGTTGTTGCAATGTCCTGTTGTGTATCTGATGTTCCCGAGAAATGGGGTCGTTCCTGGCAATCCTGTGAGCTTCCGCGTCCCGCTCTCGCTCCGGTCCTCGATTTGCATCATTCGCTCTCCAGACAGCGCGGCTTGCAGTGTTTTGTGACTGCTCTCTTTGTCGTTCCTCAGAAATTGCCCGCATCCTTGCGTGTGCTGCAGCATCCCGTGTACGCTCGGGTGCTCGGTTAACCTCTGCCGCTCTCCAGGTAGCATGATCGGCAGTATTTCGCAACTGCTCCCGTCGTCGTTCCTCGGAGTTCGCCCGTGTCCTTGCATGTGCTGCAGCATCCCGTGTACGCTCGGGTGCTCGGTTAACCTCTGCCGCTCTCCAGGTAGCATGATCGGCAGTGTTTCGCAACTGCTCTCGTCGCCGTTCCTCGGAGTTCGCTCGGGTCCGCGCGCGCGCTGCAGCATCCCGTCTACGCTCGGGTCCTCGGTTTTCCTCTGCTAGTCTCCAGGTAGCATGATCGGCAGTGTTTTGCAACTGCTCTCGTCGCCGTTCCTCGGAGTTCGCTCGGGTCCGCGCACGCGCTGCAGCATCCCGTGTACGCTCGGGTCCTCGGTTTTCCTCTGCTAGTCTCCAGGTAGCACGATTGGTAGTGTCCCGCAACTGCTCCCGTTGCCGTTCCTCGGAGTTCGCTCGGGTCCGCGCACGCGCTGCAGCATCCCGTCTACGCTCGGGTCCTCGGTTTTCCTCTGCTAGTCTCCAGGTAGCACGATCGGTAGTGTCTCGCAACTGCTCCCGTTGCCGTTCCTCGGAGTTCGCTCGGGTCCGCGCACGCGCTGCAGCATCCCGTGTACGCTCGGGTCCTCGGTTTTCCTCTGCTAGTCTCCAGGTAGCATGATCGGCAGTGTTTTGCAACTGCTCCCGTTGCCGTTCCTCGGAGTTCGCTCGGATCCGCGCACGCGCTGCAGCATCCCGTGTACGCTCGGGTCCTCGGTTTTCCTCTGCTAGTCTCCAGGTAGCATGATCGGCAGTGTTTTGCAACTGCTCCCGTTGCCGTTCCTCGGAGTTCGCTCGGGTCCGCGCACGCGCTGCAGCATCCCGTGTACGCTCGGGTCCTCGGTTTTCCTCTGCTAGTCTCCAGGTAGCATGATCGGCAGTGTTTCGCAACTGCTCTCGTCGACGGTTTTCGGAGATAGCTCGAGTTCGTGCCCGCGCTGCAGCGTCCCGTTCGCGTTCGGGCTCACGATTTTCCTCTATAGTCCTGCGAGCTGCATGGCTGGCAGTATTTAGGGCCTGCTGCCGTCGTCGTTCTTCAAAATTTTCCCTGGTATTGGCGTAAGCTGCGGCGTCCCGTACACGTTCAATAGCTCGAATTCGTGCACTACGCCTTCTCAGAGCGAGGGCAGCAGTTTCTCGTGCTCGAATTTCTGCTACCACATCGATATTCGTAGAGCGAGTCAAGGCAATATGCTGGGCATTTCTGGTCCTTATCTGAGACGAATTTTGTGCATATCGATCTCGGCTACGAGCAAGCGCAGCTTGCCTACGCTGTTCTTGCGACAAAGAAGATTTACGTGGCATTCTCTGGAATTGGCTGTTAAAAAAAATTGGAAGAAAAAATACATAGCGAATGTTTGATTAGACCACATTAATAAAAGTGGTATTAATGAATGGGTTATGGCTAAGTCCTAGTAGAATTAACTTCCACTTCAAACTGTATACAAACGAATGACTTACCAAATCAAATATTTCCAAGATTTGTTTTGTTGTTTTAACCACTTCAACTTTTCACTTCTACACAAACGTTTAAAAAAAACTCGCACTGTAAAAAATACTGCACCACTTGTATAAGTTGTAACTCGGCAACTGTCAATCACAGACTAATCCGCAGCTTAGGCGTACGCGTCAATAAATACTCGTAAGTTGGTGATTTACCTGTTAATTTGGTTATCCTTTTCTTTTTCCCTACATACAGGTAGTGCACGTGTCGATGATGCAATTTTACGACATTTGGTAACCCTTTTTAGAAGGGTCTTAGGTAAATTAGGTCGCTTGTGCACTGTAATAAATGTGCAGGTGTGCGCACCTGATACCTATTGTTAATATTGCGTAATTTTAAGAAAAATTAAAAATAACCAGGTATATAATTTCTACAAAATACCTTCTAAATATAAGGAGTTTTTCAAGAGGAAGATGCGATCCGTTTTTGAAATAAACATCAATAACTTAGGCAGGTCCACCAATAATTGTATAATGCGATAATTCAGATTATTTCTATATTTTGATCATTCTTGTTATACTATTATATATTAAGAAGTCCTCAGATTTTAAATTACCATTGTTGATTATACAAAAACCGTCATAGCTTCGATGCTGTTAGCCTTTATATATTTTGTTCGACATATTTGATGTCTGCAAGGGTATATAAGCTTCGGCTTGCCGAAGCTAGCTTCCTTTCTTGTTTTATTTAACAATAATCAAACCAAAATAATTACTAGTCTAACCATTACTGTTTATATAAGTGAATCTTGTTAAATTTGTTTTATTTTTATTGATCTGATTGGGTTTTACTGGGTTTCCCCAATCCTTTGCAGCAAATGCTGGATCAGAAAAGAAAGAGTCCCCAGAGAAGAAAAATAATACAACCAATTGAATATGCACACTCTCGTCTGAAAATATTTTTTTTTGTTTTGTTTTTTAATTTGTATCAGTGTAACTTTTGAGGTAGCGTGTTGAGAATATCAAAAGTTTCACTAATACACATCCCCATTTTATGTTGTGGGAAGGGGATGAGCGGAGGAGATCTTGGAGAGAGGCAAAGCTCTCTTCTTCCTTTTATTCTCTCACTCTCAGCCTAAGAACGTTCTGGTTTCCTTTTTTGTATGCACATGCGTGCCCTACTTACTTGCTTACAGACAACGAGAGCGTGCGGTTGTATAAAATAAAAATAATTAAAACTACAATTAAAGTGTTCTTACTTTTTGGCAAATCGGGCTGGAGTTTGTATAAAACATTAATACTATAAATTCTATAACCTCATTTGCAGTTCACGTAATACGACGTAATATCATTAGTTCTAGTCCACGAAACACAAGCATTTTGGGGTTAGGTTCCATATAAAACATGTATATATAAATCAACTAAATATAACATAACACAAACACATACATAATTTTGAAACTTTTAACAGTATTCTACATACCTTGATGTCTATTTTCCATACTTAAGATTCAAAATATGCACTGTGCTTTAATAATTATAAATAAACAAACGTTGGCCACGTGAAAGCTGACTTTAAATGGCTACCAAAAAGCCACGGATGGCAATAAAAATATTTTAAAAATATTTTTGTAATGGGGCAACATTTTTTTAACGGAATAAAAAAAAAAAAAGGGGGAAATTTAACAAAATAATTTTGGACTTTATGCCAAAAAATCGGCGTTTCCGCCCAATGTGCACTGGTTTCGCCGAAGACAATGGGACAATTTTCAACAAATAAATTTAACATTTGTTGAGCAACCTCAACATTGTTCTCCCGCTGTTTTTGTGAGCAGAGCAGTCTATATGCGCAATGCAATAGCAATCTTCATTTTCATTTTCTTTAGAAATTTTTTTTATTACTTTATTATAATAGATTCTTTCAAAAAATTTAAGCATTACACCCAACTCAATGAGGTGCATGCAATCCAAGGGAACTTGGGTAACCATACCGATGCCAAGTTTTTCGAAAGCGGACTGAGAGCCTAAATAATCTTTGGAATGATGATTTGGATATTTCCTACTTGCAAAGTCAACATCTGTAATTAAATCAGCACAAGAAGTGCTGTATGTTGAAGTTGCATCTATTTTGCGTCCCACCTGACCAGGTGTGCCTGTAACAAATGCCCTTGCAGGAGTGTCGCACACAAGAGCTCTAAAGTTTATTTTACAATTTTTATTTAAAATGGTTAGACCATTTTTCATAAAATCGGACAACTCCCTAGTGAATCTGGACAAATATTCATCTGAATTGGATGGCTTATTTTGACCCAAAAAAACTCCTACTGGAAAAACCGGACATTTAGTAATATTATTTATTCTAATTAGTATGGGCCACAGCTGTGAACGTGAGCTTTTAAATAATGGAAGGCCGTCAACATTAACGTCAATACTTAATACATCTGGTAGTTCCGGAACTACATCAAGTTTATTTAATTGTTTTGAAAGGCCAATATGCAAATAGGAACCACCTCCAACTTGCATAATATTTGGCTTTTCATTGCAATTAAATTTTTAAAAAAGGCCTAATATTTAAATTTTCTTCATTTAAAATTTTAATTAAATCGATAACACAGCTACGCTTGGGCTTGTGTTTTACAAACCACTTCCTAAGCTTATAATTAAGATCCTGCTCTACTTCCATGCTTGCTTCCTGACTTGATTCTTCATTTAAACTATCTACCTCTACATCTTCCTGCAAAAAATGATCATTAACCTGAGCACTTACTTCAATATTTTCTTCTATTGGACTTTCTTTTTGCTAATCATAGCCTTTAAGCTAATTGGTCTTTTTCCTTTTTAACTAAGTTACGAATCTGACAAGGTCTAATCATTTTTTTTTTACTTCTAAAAAATATAAATACAAATCTAATAAAAAACGACCGCTGAAAATTGAATAAAAATTTTTAAATTTTATAATTTAAATACTGCGTTTATCTCGCTTTTTTTATACCCTTGCAGAGCGAGGGTATTATAATTTCAGTCAGAAGTTTGCAACGCAGTGAAGGAGACACCTCAGACCCCATAAAGTATATATATTCTTGATCAGCATCACCATCTGAATCGAAATATGTATGTACGTCTGTCCGTCTGTCCGTCTGTCCGTCTGTCCGTCTGTCTGTCTGTCTGTCTGTCCGTCTGTCCGTCTGTCCGTCTGTCCTCCTGTCGGTTTCTATGGTAAACTAGTCTCTCAGTTTTGAAGCTATCTTGCTGAAACTTTCTCAAAGGTTTGGTGGTTTTGCACGCAGTATATAGGTCGAAACAGGCCGAATCGGCCAACATTATCGGATGCCCCCAAAAAAAAGAAAAAAAAAAAAAAAATCCCCCCTTTGTTTTTTTTGATCACGACTTGATTTATTCATCAAGGTATTTTTCTAACTTTTTTTAAATTTCGATTAAAATTTAAACAAATCGGATAACTCTATCAATAACCTCCCTAAGAGAGAAACAAAAAATATATAGAATTAATGGAAATAAATTGATAACATCGTTGTTTTTTCCGGACATGATTTTTTAATATCAAGTTTTTTAACAACCCTTATATTGAGAAAAAGTTTCATAAAAATCGGACAACTATATCTTATAGCTGCCATAGGAAAGATCGAAAATATATATTGAATTAATGGGAATTAATTGATAACTTCGTTGTTTTTTATCCCACGCCCATGATTTTTATTTGAGTATAAAGTTTTAAGAAGCATTGAATTTATAAAAATTTTGACAACGATATTACATAGCCGCCTTGGGA